>NC_060280.1:92368800-92442088 GCF_021613505.1 Equus quagga
TGCTTGCATATTATGTCTATATGCATGCTTGAGTTTGCATATTATATTTTTACATACATGCTTGTGTTTGCACATTTTATCTTTGCATGCAGACGTGTTTGCATATCATGTCTACACACGTGCTTGTGTTTGCATATCCTATCTTTACATGCATGCTTTATTGCATATCACATCTTTGAAAGGTTGCACGAGAAACCCTGCAGCAGTGGTTACCTTGGGAGAAGGGAACTGGGGAGCTGAGGTGGGAGAGTCAGGTTGAACTGTCTATTCTTTATACCTTTCACATTTTGTCTGTAAACGAATACAATGTTATATGTCAAACTATATCTCAGTGAAAGTGGAAAAAATCACTAAGCATAAACACTATAAAAAATTTTGTCAGAGATATGTATTACCTATGCCCTCCCAATATTTGTTTTAAATTTTTGTTATAGGAGCAAATAGACAACACATACACATGCACGCTATTAAACACGTGCAAAATTGTCCAGCCTCATAGTAGTCCAATAAATATAAAGAAAAAAAAGAAAAGTACTGTTTTCCTAAATTAGCAGTAAAAGAAAGGAAGGAGAGAGGGAGGAAGAAAGAGAAAGGAAGGAAGAAAGGAGGAAAAGAGAGTTTTAATACTCAGTGTTAGCAATGGTACAGCCAGATAACCACTCTTGTCACCCTGTTGTAATAGCTACTCAGAGCAATGTTATTTAAAGTCTCAAAAAAAAATTGAAATGATCTAAACATCCAACAATATGAGCATTGCCAAGTAAATTGATAAATTAATATGATGTAGCAATTGAAATGTCAAAGGATGCTCATAAAAATATTTTGTAACTCAGTGGATAAGCTTATGTTAAAATATTAAGTGTGGAAAGTGTGTATATATTACATTTCCAAATGTATCCAGATAGAAAAGACAAGAGGTTACATCTGAAAGAGAGTTGTGTGCAAGCTGTATTTTCTCTACATTTTTGGGTGTTTTCTAACTTTCTACAATGGGCATTTATTACATATAAAGTCCTTTATCAGTGTTTCTTAGGAGAAAAGTTTTCCCTCCTGAAAAATCCATGGGGAGAGGCCATTTTGATCCTTCATCCTCAAAAGAATAAGGCATTTAGGAAACCTGGTTTGAAGAGACCTCACAGGAAAAAAAGTAGGAAGCAGAGTTATTTAGGAACTCGGAGGCAAGTCTTTCTAAACATTGCTCCATGCAGGTCCTTTCCTAGCCATGCCGATTAGCAGCCAGTGGTGGTTCCAGGACCAGGGTAATTACATAGGCTCTAGGACAGGGGTCCACAAACTTTTTCCATAAAGGGCCATATTGTACAGTCACGTGTCACTTAATGACAGGGATGCATTCTGAGAAATGCGTCACTAGGTGATTTCGTCATTGTGCGAATGTCATAGAGTATGCTTACACAAACCTAGAGGGCCTAGCCTTCTACACACCTAGGCTACATGGTACTAATCTTATGGGACCACCGTCACATATGTGGTCCATCGTTGACCGAAATGTCGTTATACGGCCCATGACTGTAAGTATTTTCAGCTTTGTGGGCCATGTGGCTCTCTGTCACAGCTCCTCAACTCTGCCGTGTAGCTCAAAGGCAGCCACGGACAACATGTAAATGAATGGGTGCGACTGTGTGCCAATAAAACTTTATTTAGAAAAACACTCAGGGGGCCGGATTTGCTCCACAGGCTGAAGGTTGCCAACTGTTGCAAAGTTACAATGGGGGAAGGGAAGAGGTAAAATGGAAATCCCAAGCCCTCAGCAAGCGTCTTGTGTGCTCTTGGCTGAGTAAAGTCATAACCCCCTCCTGGGACCCCCGCGAGAGTCAGGGCTGGTTCTGCAGGATGGCCACACAGAGCTGGCCCTCTAGGGCCGCTCCACACAGCTGCAGCCGTCAGGTGCAGGGATCTAGAGAATGATGAACGGTGGTCTTCAGCATGTGGTTAACATCAGGAGAGACCCTTCTTGATCTGGCTTTGAGATGAGGCCACCCCTTTGGCTCTCTTTTTAAAACCATCTTTCAGCACCCATAGACTTGCTGCTTTTACTTGACTGCTGCCTGCACACATGGTTGCCATCTAATGTGATTGCTTGGCACCTGTGGGTGTGAGCTTACAGGGGAGGCGTTGGGTGGGCGCTGCCCGGCTGGACCCTTGGGACTCACCCCCGACCTGTTCCTCTGCCCCACAGCACCGACCTGATGCGTATGTGCTGGCAGTTCAACCCCAAGATGCGGCCGACCTTCCTGGAGATCGTCGACCTGCTCAAGGATGACCTGCACCCCAGCTTTCCAGAAGTTTCCTTCTTCCACAGCGAGGAGAACAAGGCCCCCGAGAGCGAGGAGCTGGAGATGGAGTTTGAGGACATGGAGAATGTCCCCCTGGATCGGTCCTCACATTCCCAGAGGGAGGAGGCCGGGGGCCGGGATGCAGGGTCCTCTCTGGGTCTAAAGCGGAACTATGAGGAACACATCCCGTACACTCACATGAACGGGGGCAAGAAAAACGGGCGGATTCTGACTCTGCCGAGGTCAAATCCTTCCTAACGACGGCGCCTGTTCTGGAGAGCGTTCCCCGTCTTCACTTTCCTCTGGTTTGAAGGCCTCCAAAAACCTCAGGATTCGCACACGAATCTGCCACAGTGTCAAGTGGAGCTCAGAGATCACGACTTTCCATTTCTGCTCATCTTATGACTTAAAACACATTTGTTTGATTGCCAATTGACTAGTCGTTGGAGAATTTAACTGTGAACATAGAGGGGAAGGGGTTTTGGTGGCTGCTGTCCTTTTGGGCAACTGCTGTTTCAAGCCAGGATGTTATTATTATTTTTTTTCCCTAGTAGGTTGAAAGAAAGCACCTGTTTTTACAAAGATTTTTTTTTTTTTTGCTGGTGTCTGAGCTACAGTATAAAACATAAAACTTGTTTGTGGAACAAAAGTTTGCAAGAAAGAAAGAAAAAAAGCTGTTCCAGTAGAATTCCAAGCTTCACGGAGTGGGCATCAGGAAGGTTTTCTCATCCAGGCTGAAGGATTGTTTTTCTTTTCCTTCACAAAATCAGTTCCTCAAATTGACCAATAGCTGCTGCTTTTGTACTTTTGATAAGGATCTGCAGTCCCGGTGTGTGGCTCACGTGTGTGCGCGTGCGAGTGTGTGTCCAGGTTAGACAGGGCTGGTGTGTACGTGTGCAGAGCATTCATGCCGAGTTGACGCTTTGGGGATCGGCTCATGAAGGTCTCGCTCTTCTCGAGTGTGTGAGCTCCTGATCCCACCCCCGCCTCCTTCCTTCTTATTTACTGGGAGACTGTGCCCTCGACCGATTCTTCTTGTGTCCCAGATCTAGCCTCAGGAGTCTTCTCTTCCTTAACTTTGGTGACAAATGTTTGTCCGGGAGCCAAGGGAGTAGTTTGGAGTGATAATGGATCTTTTCAAGACCAAACAAAGCCAGGACATGAAAATGAAAAAAAAAAAAAAAAAAGAAGAAGAAGAACTGAAATGATGAAGAGTTTTGAGAATATATTTGTAACATATTTAATTTTTAAAAAATCTCCAGCATCAGCCTCATAAGTTATTGACTGTTTCCCGGGGTGGGGGGAGGGCTTATGGGTTAGTTTGCTTGTGCGTGGTGGCGGTGAGGGGGCGCGGTGTGGGGAGCAAGGCACCAGTGACCAATTTGTTTGGTCTGAAAGGCATCCATTTTTTGCTGGGAATAAAGCCACATTAGCTGCTAACCCTTTTGGACGTCGTGAGGCCACGCTGAGGGTGTGGGCGACTGGGTTTGCTGGATAGTTTGGTTTCTGCTGGGGTAAGCTGGCAGCCACCTGGAGGGGAGCCCTGCCTTCAAACACACTTGTGGCTCTCTGATCTTCTGGTTCCCTGTGTGTACCTCGCATGCTTCCTCAACTGGGTGTGCACGTCCTACAGTAATTGTGCAAACACAACAAAAGTCAGACCCTAAAGTGTGACCGCACCGAAGGACTTTGAGAACACTAAGCAATATGAAGTGAGATGCACCTGTCGGTCCCCTCCGCCCTCAGGGCATCCGACTGTCCTCAGAACTGACCTCCCAGAAGCTGCTCCGCGCCCGGTGGCCTCAGCTGGGCCAGTCGTGGGGCCTGAGCAGAACTCTCAGGTGCTTATGGTGTTGCCATCCCTAAGAGAGTCGAGTCTGGAGGAGAAACCGCTAAAGGCCATCACGCTACGGAGAACTTCCCAACGGGCATGAGTCCACAGTTTCTTCCCTTTGGGGAAACAGCCACAGCTGCTCAAATAAAGAACACGGTGAACTCAGCACTTTGGTTCATCAAAATCATCACCCACGGGTTATCTCTGAGTGCATTTTCTCAAAAGTTTTTGATTGCTTCCTTCTCCTCTTCTTGTCTTAAGAGTTGTGGGCTTCAGGATGGGACAGAGATGCAACCGTGACCCCCCAAGCCTTCTCAATTTTTGATTAAGAACCCAGGTAGACACAAATCCCAATGGCCTATGGCTATCTTATTTATATGATTTGGGAAATTACAGCATGTAAAATATTTCTGGGGAGCCTCAGTAATAGGGTACAAGGAGCGAGAGTAAAGCAATTATTTTCGCCAAATTTATTTTGTACATAGAAGAGGGTCTGTACGTAAATTAAGAAACACGTAGTACTAGGTATTTTGTTCTTTTCGTAGGAAATTTGTAGTGGCCATATACCACACTAGCAGCAATTTTCACATTTTTTCTAATTCAGAAAGGTTTTCTTATATTAGGGGGAAAATTATTTATTTTAATATATAAAAAATCACTGTAAAAATCACTTTCATAAAAAACAGAGCGCATGTAAATTTTTATCAAAGAAAAATAAGCAGGAGGATGTGGGATAATGATTTTTTTTTTTCCAGCACAGCCTACCTCAGTGTATCGTTAGGATTTGGTTCAATAACGGACATCTTCGAGACTTCAGAATTCTGCCTGGATCCGATCTGAATCAGGGAAAAATCCATATCAGCTGATTCTGAATGCCAGGGACCAGTAAGAATTTTGAGGGAGGGAGTTGGGATAAAATATGGCCTTCGTGTGAGCATAGATCCTTTTTCTGGCTGATAATATGCTTCTCTGCATTTAATCTTCCTTTCTTTTTTTTTTTTTTTTTTTTTTTTGATCCTCCATCCGTTGGCACCATGCTCCCCAAACATGAACCTAGTTCCAGGCCATCATGATGTATCGGAGGTGAGGGCATTCAGACCTGAGTTACTCTCCTTCGGTGGGAGTGGATTTATCATTGCCTGCTGGGGCAAAGACAGGCTTTGGGGCAGAGCCAGCATCCCCACTGTCCTTCCCCCTCCACCCCACTGAAGTGAGCACCAAGGTGCCCTGGGCTCTCCATGGTTTATTCTCACCCCTTTCAGACTCAGATCCTTTTTTAGGGGGTGGAACAAACCACACTCATGGGAACCTCACACACAAACACCCCATGCAGTGTCTTCTTTTATTCTTCAAGTGGGAGGAGCGTATGTTGAGAAATCTCAGTCCCCAAATCCACCACTGTACTGGATGCATTTTTTTAGCAACAAAACCTTAGACCCCAGTGTTGCGGTTTAGTTGACTTTAAGCTAATACTGGTTGACCTTGTGGGGCTTTGAGAACCTGTGTGTAAGTCTGGGCAGGGCCAACAAGGCTATTGTCATATTCGGCAAGCCTTTGTCATACTTTCACCACGGCTCCTGCAGGATCTCCTTTCTCCACTTGCCCTGGAGACGTACCTAGAGTACCGGACCCGCCCTGTGTAAATGGGATTTCACTGATTTCATTTAGCTGTCTCTGCTGCTGCTGTGAAAAGGGCAAGTGGCCGTTGGGTTATCAGCCTCGTTTTGCAACAGATGATGTTTCCTGTGCAACAACAGAACTTTGGTCTGAGGAAATCATGGTTGTCCTGGGGGGTTGTAATGATGGGTTACAAAAAAAAGCAACAAAGCCAGCTTAGGTTGATGCTTTTTGTTGTTTGTTTTTGAAGATGTCTCACTATTATTAAAACCTTTTTTCATTAATGCGGCGAAATCTGCATAGTAGTTTCTTCTTCTGGGAGGAGAATACCAAACGTGTTACTTTTTCCCTGGACCAGTGATGTCAAACACACGTCTGGAAATGTTTGTATTCTGAGAGCTGTTCTGGGTGCTTTTCTGTCATTTTAAGCTAGTAGAAAGAGAGACATGCTGCTGGTTCTCTGGATAGGCATTGAGCACAACTGAGAGAAAATGTGGGAGTTGATGCAAGGGTCTGCACATACAATCCATGACCACTGGAGCCTGCCACCAACTGATGGACAGATCTTCCACTGTCTCCCACCAGAGCAGATGGTCCTCCATAAGTGTGCTTGTTGGGTTGGGAGGTGTTTATTTGTAGCTGTCCTAGCATTGCTCAGTGGGCAGGAATGCCATCAGAACATGGCCCATGCTAGCCATCTGAGTGATTGGATGTGCTGTAGTCCCACCGGCAATCATTTTTCTACTTTGTGGTGGGTGGAAGTTGGGGTTAAATGCCTTTTGGATGCCTCTTGGTGAGTCCTTGACACCTCAGGCTATTCAGAAATTATGGTTTGGTTGGGGGTGGGGAATGGGGAAATGCTGATCTTATATAAACGGTACTTGTAGAATGGTGCCCCTTCAGAAATCCTTCTGGAATGTTCTTCAGAATATTGCTTTACACCAGAGGTAAGGTTGGGGATGGAAAGAGCAGAGGAGCGTTTGTTCTCTCAAAACACACGAAAGAATGTGCTGGACTTTCGGGGGCTGCCGGTGAAGGCGAATGTTTCCTTAGGGTTCTCCCAGAAACAGAGGGAAACAATGACTTTTTGAGTTCGCTGTCACCTTCTGATGCCAGTCAAGGTCCGGAACCAGCCTCCAGCTGAATTTTTATTTGGGTATGGGCCCTACAAACCAGCTTGTGAATCGGAGGCTCTTGGTCCCATTTGAGAAGGAAGGAATAGTACCCCCCACCCCCAATACATGTGCGTCCACGTTCATATTCAGGAATGGCTTGCTTAGACTTCTGACTCTCTGTGCCTGGGTGGGCTCAGCCCCTCGTGTCAGCAGCAGACACCTCCCGTCCGCCGTCAGCCGTGCAGGATCAAAAGTGCCTCGGCTTTTGCGGAAAACAACTCGGAAACACAAAACCCACTGAAAGCTCAATTATTATTTTTTCAATGTTTTCCTACAAGAGCCAAGTAGCGCCATGTACAGAATATGCCTTTTTGTTTGTTTGTTTGGAATATCGAAATTGCTCTGCATGTAAAATATGGGATAATTACCTGTTTATATTGAAATTCTGAATAAATTATCTGAGAATACTCTTGTTTTTGTGTGGTGTCCAAGCAAAGGCCCATGAACTGTGTAGGGTTGTGGCTATGGGGTGGGCTGTGTTAACGGAAACCTCTTGGAAAGTTGTGGGTACCTGTTTTGAGAGGGGACAAACCCCTAGGTTTCTTCAAAACAACGAAGCAGGAGATTATATATTGTAACCAGCAGGGCCGACAATCCGCTGGCATATACCTGTACAACCGAACTAGCTGTTTAAATATCGAACTATTTCTATACTAGTTGGTAACTAATTGCTGCCTCAAGGACCCAGACCTCCCCATGATCCAAACACTAAAGATTTTACTCTGGGATCTCCAGCCCCTTGCTCCACTCCAAGATCCTGGAGACTTCCTTGCTGAATATTTTAATGTCATCCTGGGATTGTGGACCTGTCTCCAGGGTGGGTGGCCAGTAGGGGACTATAGATTGAAAGAGGATTTTGTACACACTTCCTTGAGCCGAGTACACAGTATAGTGGATAAGGAGACAGACTCCACGCCTTCAGCAACCTGTGTGACTTGGAATGAGTCACGTAACTTCATGTGTTAGCTCATGCTGTGTAACAAACAGCCCCTAAATGTAGTGGCTTCAGCAGCAAACATTTATTTCTCACAGTTCTGTGTGTCGGCTGGATGGTTCTTCTGATGACAGCCTCACTTCTGTGTCTGAGGCCTGTAGCAGGGATGGCCCATCTTCCAGAAGCCCAGCTGGGGCTTTTTCATAGGGTGGTAGTTGCAGCATAGCCAGTGGGACGAGAGAGCAAGTCCCAGCAGGCAAGCACTTTCCAGATCTCTGCTTGTGTGGTGTTTGCTACTGTTCCATCGCCCAAAGGAAGTCACGTGGGTGCACCCAGAGTCAGCACGGGGGCGTGGGGGACTGCCAGAGGGTCTGGATATAGGGAGATGTGAACCAAGTGGGAGCCAATCCTGCAACAGTCACCCACACTTCTCCTTTTACCCTTCTCTTATTGAAGGTGGTAGACCCTGCCTCATATGGCCGTAGTGCAGATCAATTGAGGTAATGCTTGTCCTTCATACCTCCTCCAGGATGTCCTTCCTACACCTCCAAACCCCTCCAGTTCCTCATTCTCCAAGAAATCAATGCCACTGCTAACTGAAAGTGGCGGTAGCCTGAATCATGCCTCCCTGGGTGGGTGAAATTCAATAGAAGCCCCTTGGAAAATGGAAGATGCTTTTCTCCCCAGTCTCAAGGGGTGCAATCTCAGAGTGAGCAGGTAGGGGGTGGTCTGTTTGCCCAGAGGGGCCACTCAGTCTCCTCAAACTCCTGGCCAGGTGACATCGGTGTAGCCTAGCAGGGCTCCTCAGGCCCTGGCCTTGATTTCTGGCCCTGGCTCTGCCCCAAGTGTGCGTTGCATGACAGATGAGAACATTGTCACCTGAGTAGTGCACAAGCAAGAGGAAGCACACAAAAGCTTTGGTATCTCCAAAATACTCCACAGAAGAAGGAAGTCACATTCTTTTTTTTTTAAGGTATGCTTTTTTTTTTTTTTTTTGGTGAGGACGATTGTTCCTGCGCTAACATCTGTTGCCAATCTTACTCTTTTTTTTCTCCCCAAAGCTCCAGTACATAGTCATATATTTTAGATGTAAGTCCTTCTATGTGGGATGCTGTCACAGCATGGCTCGATGAGCAGTGTGTAGGTCCACGCCCAGGATCCGAACCAGTGAACCCTGTGCTGCCAAAGCAGAGTGCGTGAGCTTGACCACTACGCCACCAGGCTGGCCCCAGGAAGTCACACTCTTAACAAAGATGACAAAGTTGGCAGGTGGTCTTGACTGTGTGTGGTGAGGTCTGAGTTCTCCAGACGTTGATCTCCAGCCTTCCTGGATGCTGCCGACACGTCACCTGGGGCTTGGCTTCAACTCCAAGAAGCTGACGGTGCAGTCTGCCATTGTGCCCTCACGGTGACTCACCCAGAATCTTATACCCCAAGTGCCTCCAGGAGCCCTTGTCATAGTCAGAGCCTCACAAGACGCCCCTGCAATGGGTGCTCCCGTGGATCCGCTGTCGTCGACACCGTGGTTCCCCACCCAGTTCACCTCTTCAGAACCCCGCTGCTCACTCTCCCGCCTGCCAGGGGCGTCGTCTGCTGGGGGCTCACTGCTGCGTCCCTCTCCTGGAACTTCCTAGGCTTAAGGGAGCTCCTTTGTCCAAGGTTATGCCCCGTCCCTTGGGGCAGCCACATCTGAACACTGGCCAATGTGAGGGACAAAATCCTGGCCTCTGTGTCTACATGGACGTTATGGGTTCAATTGTGTCACCTCCTCCCCTCCTCCCCCCAAAAAGATATATTCAAGCCCTAACCTCTGGTACCTCAGAATGTGACCTTATTCGGAAACAGGGTCATTGAAGGTGTAATGAGTTCAGTGAAAGTGAGGTCACACTGGAGTAGGGTGGGCCCCTTATCCAATATGACTGGTGTCCTTATAAAAAGGGGAAATTTGGATCCAGACTCACCCCCAGGGAGAACGCCATGTGAGGATGAAGGCAGAGATCAGAGTGATGCCAAGCCAGGGACCACCAAAGATGGCCAGCAGACCACCGAAAGCTAGGAGAGAAGCAAGGAATGGATTCTCCCTTGCAGCCTCCGAAGGAAGCAACCCTGCCAACCCCTTGATCTCAGACTTCCAGCCTCCGGAACTGTGAGATGTTGGGACCTCAGGGAGCCTCGCGTTTAGAAGTTAAATTTAGAAGTTGAATCAGAGAGGGATATTGAACTCCCAAAGGTCACACAGCAAGTTGCTTTGTCTCATGGTATGCTGTGTTTGATAGATCTACGGGGACACCTGGCATGCCAGCATTATGGAGAGACCAGGAGAGGCTCTTGTGAGATTTCTGAGCATAGGCTCTCCACGGCTTCCCTGAGACATATGGAACGCTGGACAGTATCTCATGGAAGGAAGGAAGGCAGGATTCCCATGGTTAAAAGTATCATGGAGTCACGAACCAGTTCACAGTAAGCCTTCAAAGTTAGAGAGATCTGTGAATTGCTCAGACATTCACCAGGCAACCTTAGATAACTCCTTAAACCTCCCCAAGCCTCGGTTTCCCCGTTTTTAAAAGGAAATAGTCACAGAACCTCTACTGTAGGGTTGTTGTCAGATTACATTGGAGAAGACAGGAAAGGCAGTAAGTACAGAGTCTGGTGCACAGCATGACTCAATCCACGTGAGTAACTTGATGATTATCTTTATTATTGATAAATATATGTTTTCAAGCCTCAGGGAACGAGTGTGTGGGGTCATTCATGAACCTCCCCTGGTGAAATGTTGGGACAACACTGTGTTTCACAGATGTGGGACCTGAACCTAAGGGGCTGAAGTACCATCACCAGGTCTCCCTTCTGTCCTCACATGTTGGGGTGACAGCTGTGGTGGACACACTTTAGGGGGACCTCCTCCACCAGCAATTCCCACCTCCTGGGGTCCACAGCTTTGTCCATCCTCCTCCCCTTGGTATGGACAGGATATGACACTTGCTTGTAACGAATGGACTATGGAAACCATGATGGGACAGCACTCCCTTGATTATGGGACATTATATAAGAGTCTGCTTGGCAGCTTGGAGTGGGAGATTTTACTGGTGGCCTCGAAGAGCAAACAGGCCTACTGTGAACTGCCTAGGAAAAGGGCCACGTGCAGGAAGTCGTGGCAGGTCACGGGACCCGAGGGTGGCCTCCTGCCAACAGCTAGTAAAACGCTGGTGTCATCAAGTCGCGAGGAAATGAACTCTATCAACAACCCAAAGGCTCCAGCTTGGAGGCATCTTCTCCCCCAGTTGCGCCTCCGTATGAGGATGCAGCCCCAGCAGACACCTTCACTGTGGTCTCGACAGACCCTGAGACCGAGCTAAGCGGTGCCCAGACTTGTGGTCACGGAAATTGTGAGATAATAAACGTGTGTGTTCTTTTAAGTTGTCAAATTGGTTACACAGGGATAGAAAACTAATAAAATAGCATAGGGACCCGATTCCTGGTATTTTGCAGATTAAGTGTTATTTGACATGTGGCACAAAGAGTGTTCTCGCTAGGTGTTAGCTAATATTCACCATGGGCGTTGACATCATCGTGACGCTCCTGGTGGACGGCATCCTGTGCCAGTCTTCTTTTTTTTTGGATATGGGTCCTAGTTTTCTTTTTAAAATTGAAGTGTAATTGACATATAACATTATATTAGTTTCAGGTGTACAACGTAATGATTCGATATTCATATATATTGTGAAATGATCACTACAATAAGTCTAGTTAACATCCGTCACCACACATAGTCAAATATACAATCCAGCGTTAGTAACCACACTCACCATGCTGTATATTCACAGCCCCATGACTTATTTATTTTATAACTGGCGTTTGTGCCTTTTGACTCCCTTCACCCATTTCACCCACCCTTCTCCCGACCTCTGGTAACCACCAATCTGTTCTCTGGATCTATGAGCTTGCTTTTTTAGATTCCACATATAAGTGAGCTCATACAGGGCACTTTTCTTTCCCTATCTGACTTATTTCATTTAGCATAATGTCCTCCAGGCCCATCCGTGTTGTCACAAATGGCAAGATTTCATTACTTTTATGGCTGAGATAAATATATATATCTCTCTCTCACATTATCTTTATCCATTCATCCATTGATGGACACTTAGGTCGTTTCCATATCTTTTTTTTTTAAAGATTTTATTTTTTTCCTTTCTCTCCCCAAAGCTCCCCGGCACATAGTTGTACATTCTTTGTTGTGGGTCCTTCTAGTTGTGGCATGTGGGACGCTGCCTCAGCGTGGTTTGATGAGCAGTGCCATGCCCGCGCCCAGGATTCGAACCAACAAAACACTGGGCCGCCTGCAGCGGAGCGGGCAAACCCAACCACTCGGCCACGGGCCCAGCCCCTCCATATCTTGACTATTGTGAATAATGTGGCAATAAGCATGGGAATGCAGGTGCCAGGTGCTCCTTCTGCTGTCCCCTGACCCCCTGAGAGTGACTCAAAAATGCAGGATGCAGGATGCTACATGTGCAAACCCCAGATCCCACGCCTTGGGTTGGTCCAGCGCATACCCCTTAAAGATTCAGAAACAAAGCCCCAGGTCATCTTGGAAGACTCCAACGCTGGTGTTCCGTCGCCACCTTGTGGATCTATTCTCACTTGGCAAGTTGTGTTTTTCTAGAAATTTGTTCTTTCTGTGTAACTTTTCCAAATTTGGGAGCTAAGTTTCAAAATAATCTCTCATCATTTTTTTAAACGATGTTTGATCCCTAATCTTGATTCTTTTTTTAAAAATTGTTTTGTTGAGGTCATAATGGTTTATAACATAGTGTAATTTCAGGTGTACATTATTATTTGTCAGTATTCTATATAGACTGCATCGTGCTCACCACCAATAGTCTAAGTTTCATCCATTACCATATATACGTACACTTTTACCCCTTTTGCCCATCCGCCATGCCCCTTACCCTCTGGTAACCACTAATCTGTTCTCTTTGTCCACGTGTTTGTTTATCTTCCACATAGGAGTGAAATCATACAGTGTTTGTCTTTCTCTGTCTGGCTTATTTTGCTTAACATAATACCCTCAAGCTCCATCCATGGTGTTGCAAATGGGATGACTGTGTATTTTTTATGGCTGAGAAGTAGTCCATTGTATACATACACCACATCTTCTTTAGCCATTCATCAGTTGATGGGCACTTGGGTTGCTTCCCCGTCTTGGCTATTGTGAATAATGCTGCAATGAACATAGGGCTGCGTAAGTCTCTTTGAATTGTTGATTTCATGTTCTTTAGATAAATATCCAGAAGTGGGATAGCTGGATTGTATGGTATTTCTATTTTTGTTTTTTTGAGAAATCTCCAAACTGTTTTCCATAGTGGCTGCACCAGTTGGCATTCCCACCAGCAGTGTGTCTCATCATCTTTTGAATCTTTGCACTTATGTCCCACTTTCCATTTCTAATTTGTTTTGGTCATTTTTTTTTTCTTCCCTCATCAGTCACGTTAGAAGTTTATCGATTTCATCAGCTTTTTTTACAGAGTCAACTTTCATCTTTCATAATCCTCTCTATTGTATCTTTTAATTTTTTTAACTTTATGCTCTTTATTATTGCCTTCATTTTACTTGTTTATTGTATTGCTCTGTTTGTACTTCTTAAGCTGGCTGTTGACCTTATTTGTTTTCAGGTTTTTTGTTTTTCAATTGTAGGCATTTCAATTTCTACATTTACAACTGTGAAAAAATAAATAAGTAAATTATATAATGTGTTAGAAATGATCTGTGTTAAGAGAAGAATAAGGGAAAAGTGGATAGCGAGTGTATCGGTCTGCTTGGGCTGCCAGAAAATACCATAGATTGGGGGGTTTAAACAACAGAACTTTATTTTCTCATGGGTCGGGAGGCTTGAAGCCCCAGACCCAGATGTTGGCTGATTCAGTTCCTGGTGAGGGCTCTCTTCCTGGCTTGCACATGGCCGCCTTCTTGCTGTGTCTTTGCATAGTCTTTCCTCTGTGGCACCTGGTGGTGGGGGGGAGAGAGGGAGGGAGCGAGAGAGAGGGAGGGAGCGAGAGAGAGGGAGGGAGTGAGAGAGAGGGAGGGAGAGGGAGAGAGGGAGGGAGAGAGAGAGAGAGGGAGAGAGAGAGAGGGAGAGAGAGAGAGAGAGAGAGAGAGAGAGAAGGAGGGAGGGAGAGAGAGGGGGAGAGAGTACTCTCCGTTGTCTCTTCTTATAAAGACGGCAATCCTACCAGATCAAGGCTCCGTCATTATGACCTCATGTAACCTTAATTACTTCCCTAAAGGCCGACTCTCCAAATACAGCCACCCTAGGGGTTAGGGCTTCAGCATATGAATTTTGGGGGCACACAAAACATTCATCCCAATACAGGGAGGATCAAGGGGGTGCAACTTTTTTTTTTTTTTAAGGAAGATTAGCCCTGAGCTAACTACTGTCAATCCTCCTCTTTTTGCTGAGGAAGACTGGCCCTGAGCTAACATCCGTGCCCATCTTCCTCCACTTTATATGTGGGACGCCTGCCACAGCATGGCTTGCCAAGTGGTGCCATGTCCGCACCTGGGATCTGAACTGGCGAACCCTGGGCCGCTGAAGCAGAACATGTGAACTTAACCGCTGCGCCACCGGGCCAGCCCCAAGGGGGTGCAATTTTAAATAAGGTAACCACAGAAACAGTCACCGCTGAGCCAGTGATTACGATTTTCCATCACTCAGCATGATGATCTGTGATCACAAATGTAGCGGCTATTATGTCTGTGATGTTTAAGAGATTTCCATTATTCAGAGAGAATAATTTTATAATTGGATTCTAGGAGATCAGTTTATTCTACTTAAGGGGAGGAGGAAAGAAATCAAATGCTAATTGGCTTAAATGTCTAATTGGTGATGATTGGTTTCGGAAGACAGACATATGTTAGCCACCAGGGGAATCATTTTAAAAAGGGCTTGATGCCATGAAGGCAAGAAAAGGAAACGACTCTGCCAGCCAGCTCCAACAGACAGTTCGCTGCAGTCATTGACTGTCTTTGCTTTGTTGTCTGGGCTGAGAGCAATGAAATGAGCCTGAAATGTGGAGGCTTCCCATATACTAGCCAGTTTTCAAGGCTCCTTGACACCATACTATGATCCTAGTTTCTTTTTAGGCACCACACGTCCATTAGGACCACCTGTTATGGAAAAAATGCAAACTCACATCCCGCATACTCATGACTATACAGAGAATTCCCATTTTTTGCTTTTGTCCTGTACCTATTTTGTAAAAGTCCCATTGGTTATTCTGGTATATTATCCTGGGGCACAGGGTGATAACGAGGATGCGAATTTTATTTGGCACCTTGCAGCTCTGGGTCTGGGTTCTCAGGTTAGCTGACACGTATGTTGAAAGAGAAAGAAACTCCTCCCCAGGCTAGAAAACCAATTTGTACCCTAAGAAGGGTCAGTGTCTGCAAGTTGCAAAATGGAAAGTACTACTTCACCAGTGGCTGTTCTGGGTTCTAATGGAAAAGGAGCCATTTTGGTTTGTGGATTCAGGGTGGTGAAACACTGCCATCTTCAGGGCATATTTTGGAATTAAACAGAAGGGCGCTGTAGATGTTTTTACTCTTGTTAGCCTTTGGGAAAAGGGATCCAAACAGCAGAAAATCCTGATTTAAATAAGCTAGAGGGACTACAAAATTATGACGACGAGGATCCCTTTGGATTTTCTGACTTTGGCTAAGTTGCTTAAGCCCTCTGTGTCTTCATGTCTCAATTTCCTCATACGCAAAACAGTGTGATAGCTCAGGTCCTCCGAAAAGCAGACACCAAAACAGAATCAGATGTGTAGATAAAAGGGAGAGGAAGCAGGGGCTGGCCCGGTGGTGCAGCAGTTAAGTGTGCATATTCCACTTTGGCGGCCCAGGGTTTGCCAGTTTGGATCCCGAGTGTGGACATGGCACCGCTTGGCACGCCATGCTGTGGTAGGCGTCCCACATATAAATTGGAGGAGGATGGGCACGGATGTTGGCTCAGGGCCAGTCTTCCTCAGCAAAAAGAGGAGGATTGGCAGCAGTTAGCTCAGAGCTAATCTTCCTCAAAAAAAAAAGAACTAGTTCTAACTGCAGTTCAGAGAAAGTCTTGGCCAGGCTGAGGAGGTGCTGCAAAGCAATACTGTCTGTTACAGGAGTTCTGATTGGGCAGAAATGGCCTGGTTCTGGCACTCCCGCCAGGCCCTATCATCGCCTGGGAGCAGCCCAGAGACAATGCAGCTTTGGCACGAACCCTGCAGCAGACCTGGACGTTGTTAGTTTACTGATACACAACAGCTCCTCCGGAAGGGAGATCTGAACAACGCACTCCCACGATGGTAACTAACGGGTAACAATATCTTCCTCATGGAGATACCGTGAAGCTTCAACGAGTTGATACCCAAAAGCCCTTAGCACGGTGCCTGGCTCTTGAAGTGTGAGTTTATATGACTTTCTATCACATTGGGGAAGTTGTCCATATTCCTATTTTCTTCACTGTTGATCAGGAAGCTAGTTTGGATTCAGATCATATGCCGAGCTGACGTCTTCTACTTTTCCCTCCAGGACCACTCTCCACGCTTCTTCAGCCCCCAAAGGGCTGAGCCATGCAGATTTCAACAGGCGCCCCTGGCCTCTGGCTTCCGGTGGGTTCTGACAGTGATGTTTCTCCTCATCGTCAGGGTGGAGACCTGGCAGGGTGGAGGACCGAGAAACGGAGGAGAGGGAGTGAGGTGGTTATTCCTCCTGGCTCATTTCTTGCCCCTGTGTGGTCTCAGTGGTTTCCAACAGCAGTTCCTTCTTTTCTTGCTCATGCTGCATGGCCGTTGCAGCTTGGCTGTAGCTCTGCTCCATGTCACATTCATTCCAAGATGCAGCCTTGTGGAGAAGTTGAGGAATTGAGGGATCTTATGGAGAAGACAGTCGGGGTACTTGAAAGGACATGTTCCATTCTGGAATACTGATCTCTGGGTTTATTTTAAATTTTTTTTTTTTTCAGGAGGAAGGATGGTAGGTCGGACTTCTTTTATATGACCCCCAACTTTTTAAAGATATTTAAATCAGGTGCTGGCAGCTTGACTCTTCCATGCAGAAATGGTTGCTGCAGGGGCAGCTGGAACAAGAGACAGGTAACGCCAAGAGGCTTGGAAGCGATGTATGAAGTTTCTGTTTGTATTAATCATGTTTTTTTTTGTTTTCCGTATTTTATGATGCTTTGGCATCTGGGGGCCTTGATCTGCAAGAGATGGCCCCTTCCAGGGCTATCTAACTCCTAGCCTGCTTGTGAGCCCACCTTTCCCCTTCCAACCAGCCAATCCAGAGCCCACACCCCCAGCCACTGCCTGTATGTAACTCTCACACACCACGCTAGTATTCTTCTGCCCTAAATTGTCCCAGGACAGCTAGGGACCACTCCTACAGCCCAGAGCCCCTGAAATTACTCAAACTAGACAATCTGAAGCCCGCTTACGCTGCCTTGCCTTTTCCATGGAAATCACAATAAGGCTCCTGCCCTGCTTTCCTCTCCCTGCCTCCGCCTCTTGACCTATCCTGGTGCTTCCCCTTGTGGCCCTGCAAAGTGTGGCATGCCCTCTCCTCTTGGGATCTCTGAGTAATAGACTCTCCTTTCAAAGGCAGCTGCCTCTGTGTCAATCATCTTCCCAGACCCGATTACCACAAATCCCAGGTACATTTTAAAATACTCTTACAGTCCACCATCCAGATAAGGCCATTGGTCTCTTTCTAGAAATGCTATCTGTCAGTTCTATGAGGAAGTGGAGTTTTCTTTCCAGTCCTCCCACCACTTAGAGCATCAATGCCAATTCCAGTTTATCCTTACAGCACAATCACTCAGGACTACCCACCAAATTTGGGGTAATGGCTGTTAAGTGTATAGTACTGTCTCTCTGGACTTGGTGTCAAAGATCCCAGCCTGGGGTCTGTGAGTCCAGAATCACACCAGCAAGAGACGAGAAACTGGAGAATTGCACACTTTTCTGCTTATATTTCCTTTGCTGGAATAAGTGACACAGCCACACCCATGGCTGGGGACCTGGGGAGTTTCCTACAGGTGTAGGAAAGAGACTGGTGAGCGATGCCCAGCACTGAGACACTTAATGTGTGTGGACCTGTCTCCTGGAAGCCACTAGTGGTCCATGAGGATAACTTTGCACTTCAGAACCAGGCTGCATCTGAGCATCTTTGCACCTACAACCTGTTTAATAAAATCTGTCCTAGCAAATGTGTTTCTCTCTGGCCCATCTTTTTCTTGCATTTTTGCAAGCAGACTTTAAGTACCAACTAACTTTACCTTACATCTCCAATTAACTTATTGCTTGATATTTCTTTTGGCTTTGTACAATGATCCTTGGGCACTCAAATGCACAAACACACAAATATGAATATTACCGCAGATTAACTTTCTTCTCAAATTATGTGTGGTAGATTGCAAAAATGGCCACAACTGGTCCTCCAGGCAGCGACATAACTCGGCTCTCTTCGCCACTTCTCGCCGCTTTTCGGCTCGCTCGGCTCTGCCCGCCAGGACTCGGCTCTTTCCGCCAAACTCGCCTCCCTCCGCCCAGTCTCGGCTCCCTGGTCCGAGCCCGCCCATCTTCGGCTCTTTCCGCCCATCTTCGGCTCTTTCCGCTCAGCCTCGGCTCCCTCCGCCTCTGCCCGCCGCTCCTCGGCGCAGTTGGTTTCGTTCGGCTCTTTCCGCTGGGCCTCGGCTTTCTCCGCTTTCATTGCCGCAGTTCGGCTCTTTCTGCCTCCCGCCCTCCGTCCCCGAAGTCCGGGCTCTGCTGGGCTCCTTCAGTCCGCGTAGGTCCTTGTCTCTGTGGGCCAAGACTCATCAGCAGTGACTCACGTGACCAATATCAATGCTGCAGAAATGACAGTGTGTCACGTCTGAGGCTATGTCGTTAAAACACACTGAAGCTCCCTCCTTGGTCTCTTAGGTTGCTCCTTCTTTAGGGGAAAGCCATCCGCCATGCCTTGAGGATGCTCACGTTTGTCATGGTAGGCGGTTACAGGACTAATGGACCACCTTGAGCCCGTGAAGGCTAGGGTTTACATTCTGTAAGGGCAGGTGTATTTCAGTTTTATACTTACTTCTAAGGTGTATCCCTTACTCTTAGGGCATAGTACTTACCGGGGTGTGGCATTTCTAGCGTCTTAGTTGAAACCCAGGGATTTTCCCCAAGGTCACCCCACTCTGGATGAATCCACAGACCCACCTCCAGTTCCCAGTGTGTGTGCCTGTAACCGAAAGTTCGGTCCCTGAACCCGATGCCAATCCAAATAATGAGAACAGAGTCTTGAGTGGAAGAGGAAAGGTTTTTACTACGCCAGGCACAGGGAGCAAAGCAAGGGCTCATGCCTCAAAAATTGCTAGCTCCCAAATGAGGAATGGGTAGGGATTTTTATTTGGGGTTTTGGGTAGGGGAGGGGGGAACATGTAGCTTGTGCAGCTCGGTGCTTTCCCACCAGCCTGCGTTTGGCCTTGAGAGGCTGCTTGCAGCAAGGCAGGGGGGAGGGTGAGAGAGGAGGATGGCAGGTGGGCGTCCTTCGCCGTTGTCTCCTCTTCTTGTTTGAGGCGGGTTCGAGCGCCGGGAGTCGAGGAGTTGAGCTCTGGGAAGCCTCTGCTCCTTGATACTCTTGAGACAGCAGCTTTCCTGGCAAACTCAAGGACACATGATTAGCTAAACTTTAGTGTGCCTCCAACTCCAGGCCACCTGAGCTTTTAACAATTTGTAACTCCCATTTACTTGTAAAGCTCAAAGAGTCCAAGTTTAAAGAAACAGGTATTTACATATGAGTGGAGCTAGAGAAGCAGGAAAGGGGGTGGTGGGTTTTAGTTTTAACCCCATATACGCTGAGTTCAATGTGGGGGAACTGATATCAGGGCTGATCTTAAGAGCCTGTAACAGGCCCTCTGAAATTTGTGCACAGTCTTCAGCTTTCAGTAGCTATTCTCTGCTAAGCCTGCCAGCGGCTTTGCCTGCACATGCACAGCTTAGGTCTGTTATTCAAAGACCTAAGGGGAATTTTTAGGCAGAGTTTGGGGGCTGCTTCCGTCTGGCTGTTTCTTCTCCATTAGAAGATCCTTTGGATTGGCACCTGTGTTCTTTCAACAAGCACCCGAGACTTTTGGGGCATTTCCTTACTTTATGGCAGCCCAAGATATTCCAGGATCATCTCATATTTTCTCTGTCCTAGTCCTGGAATGAACCACATCCCTTAGGAACCCTGGTTCCTCTCCACACACACTTTTCTTTTTCTTTTTTTGGAGAACAGCATTTAGAAACCAAAATCTGGGAGCCAGCTGTATTCATTGCTACTGGAGTGTCACTGCCTCTGGGTCTTCTCTGCTGACCGAGCTTGGAAATATAGGTATTACCCCAACTCATGCATACACAGATGTCTATGTTTATCTGTCCATCTATCTATCTTCATCATTGTCATCATCATCATTATTTGTCTTCTTCATCATCCTCATCACCTATCAAAAAACCACACATCCATAGTGATATCTCCAATTCCAATCCAACCAGTTTTCATTCTAGCTTTCTCTCTTTCCTTGTTTCTAACATCTTTCTCTGACAGTGAGAAACTGGCTGTCATGACCTACAATATATTTACTTAGTTACTCAGCCCTAGTATATACATAAACTAGTTTCAGAATTGCTAACCCAGACCCTTATGAGAAACAAATTTATGAACTAGAGCGCAGGATTTCTGGGCAGTTCTTTTTGTTTTCAGCCTTATAGTATCTGGTCAAAACACAGTTTTCCAAAATAAATTGTTTTTCTCCACCCCCTTCAGTGTGGTTGCGTCATTCGTTTCTAATAGTTAGGGTCATTTGTTATAGTCTGTATTCCATCTGCCATCTGGTGGATTAAGCTTTTTTTTTTCTAACCTGTAGTAATATTCACTCTTTGGGGTGCTCAGTTCTGCAGGTTTTGAAAGATGCATAGAGATATGTATCCACCATCGCAGCCATGGTACAGAATAGTCCCATCGCGCCCAAATTCCCTTGTGCTGTCCCTTTGTACTCCCTACCCTTACGCCTGGCAACCACTGATTTGTTGTCCTTCCCTAGTTTTGCCTTTTCCAGAATGTCACACAATGGAATCATGCAACATACAGCTTTCTGTCTCTTTCACTTAGCCAAATGAGTTTGATGCAGATTGAGGTATAATTTACATGCAGTTTGATGTACAGATCATAAGTGTACAGTTCAATGCATTTTGACAAACGCGTACACTTGTGTAACCTATATCCCTATCAAGATATAGAACATTTTTCTCACCCTATAAAGTTCCTTCTTTTCCCTTCCTGGTCCGTCCCAGCTATTGCCTCACTGCCCTTGCCTCACACTTTGATGCAACCACTGTTCTGATTTTTTTTCCCCGTCAGAGATTATTTTCTGCCTGTTCTAGAAATCTCTATAGAGAATCATAGGGTGTTTACTCCTTTGTGTCTGGCTTCTTTTGCTTGGTATAACCTTGCAATGGATTTTAGTTAATTCACAACAGAAGATGAAATATATATACAATGTTTCTTATATACCGGGAAGTCTCATAAGTGCTTTACGTACATTAGCCAATTGAATCCTCAGTACAAGTCTATGAAGTAGGCACTCTCGTGTTCCCATTTTACAGAGGAAGAAACTTGGGCACAAAAAGTTTGTTACTTGCCTGAGGTGAGCAGATTATTATGTGGTAGGGTCTAGAGTTGAACCCAAACAGTTTCTCTCCAGAGTCCATACTTTTAAACTCTATGCTACAGAGCGCTGCCTCAGTAATGGATCAGACACACAAACCTTGCCATCATGGTGCTTATGACCTAGTGGGGGTTGGGATGGGACTAAATATTAGTCAAATAAATAAGTATGTATAGAATTGGTTGGATGGTGACATGTGCTACTGAGATGAATAACTCTCAATAGCGCTCATAAGAAATGTGGGAATTGGAGACTTGCTCACTTATCTGGAGTAAGAATGAAAGCCTCTCAGTTCAGGGTACATTTGAGCAGAAACCTAAGTGAACTGAGAGAGTGTGCACCATGTGGCTATTTGGTGGGACGTCAGTCTGGGCAGTTTGGAGACCCTGACATTCAACTGTGCTTGAGTGATGGAGCTACAGCAAGACCAATATAGTTACAGTGGACAGAACAAATAGGAGAGTGGTGGGAGGTGAGGTCAGCAATGTCATGAATCCTGATTATTCGGGAGCGCTGTAGGAAATGGTGCAGACCTTTCATTATGCTCTCTGTGCATTGATGTATCGCTAGACCAGAAGAATTCATGTCTATAGGACTGGGATGTAGGGAAACCTTTTAAGGGATAGTGTGTATTCAGTGACTGGAAGAAGAGTAAGGAAGAAAAGGCAAGGGGACTGAGTGATTATTGAAATCTGGGGCCCTGGTGGGCAGAGGGGAGAGGGCTGCCCTACAGGGGCTGAGAAGAACTCAAGGATGACATCCAGACCCCAGTTCTCCTGCAGGGATATGGCTGTGGTGTGGACTCACTCTCCTCCATCTCTCTGATCTCCTAAGTGGGCTCCCCATTGACCAACCCAAACAGAAGCCTTAAGGCAGATGAGCCTTTTGGTATAATCCATCCACCTCCCTAGGCACAGAGCAGGGTAGACTAGAGTGGAGAGTGCCAGTGTTTGCCATTCCACATTCCTCATATACAGGGTGCTCCTCTCTGTTGTAATTTCTCACAAGTGTCTTAAGGGGGGAGTGTCCTCTGAAGGGTTTTCCATTTGGATGACACTGATAGGGTTTTCCCTTGGTGTAAATTGTGACATCACTCCCTGGAGATATCCCCAAAGGCTTTCCTATAACTATTGCATTCTTCAGGTTTCTCCCCAGTAGGTCATCTTATGGCACAGAGTAGGATGAGAGTTTGTGTTGACGGTTTTACTACATACTTTATAAGGCTTCTCTCCAGAGTGAGTTAGCATGTGAGTTATTGAATGCTACTCCATATT
This sequence comes from Equus quagga, assembly GCF_021613505.1. Lineage (NCBI taxonomy): Eukaryota > Metazoa > Chordata > Mammalia > Perissodactyla > Equidae > Equus > Equus quagga. The sequence continues at coordinate 92,391,655 of NC_060280.1, forward strand.
AATCAGGTTAGAAGGATGAGGCTGTGCTGAAGGCTTTTCTTCACTGAAGGCCAGACACCAAGAGGATTCCATTGAATCAATACCAGTTGATTCATTGGTATTGAATCAATACTACTGAATCAAATACCAGTGATTTCCGTCTCCTGGTATCCATATCCCTCTCACTCTGAGGCAGGATCAGTCTGGGTGACCAACATAATAGAGATGAATAGGGAATATGTCCTTCTGAGGCTAGGGCATAAAAGACATTGTGGCTTCCCAGTGGGCTCTTTCGGATCACTCCCTTTGGAGGGAACCTGTTGTCATATTGTGAAGATACTCAGCACCATGGAGAGATCTACATAGACACTGAAGTCCCCCTGCCAACACCTGACACTAATCTGCCAAGTGTGTGAGTAAGCTATCTTGGAAGTGGCCCCTTCAGTCCGAAAGACTTCAGATGACTGTGATTCTGGTTGACATCTTGATTGCAGCTTCACGAGAGATCCTGAGCTAGAACCACATTGCTAATCCATTCCTGAACACCTGACCTAAAGAAATTGTGAGATACTAAATGCTTGTTGTTTTGAACCACCAAATTTTGGGGACAGCTTATTACACAGCAAATAATTTACACAGCCAGTGTGAGTTCCCAAGATGTCTGAGGGATGGGAGATCAATGAATGCTTTCCCACAGTTATTACACTCATATCTACCTATCGTGAATTTTCTTTTGCACAGAAAGGTAAGAGTTACTGTTGAAAGATTTCCCACAATGATTACATTCACAGGGCTTTTTCTCCAGTGTGAGTTATCATGCGTTTCTTAACAGATGAGAGATTATTAAAAGCTTTCCCACAGTCACCATATTCATACGTTTCTCTCCATTATGTATTCTCTTGTGCACAGTAAGAGAAAAGCTACTGCTGAAGGATTTCCCATATTCAAGGCACTCATAGGGTTTTTCTCCAGTGTGAGTTCTCGTATGCTGTGTAAGATGTGAGCTCTTCCTACAGGCTTTCCCACAATCATGGCATTCACAAAGTTTCTCCCCTGTAGGAATTCTATTGTGCACAGTAAGGGAGGAGCTCATGCTGAAGGCCTTTCCACACTGATTACATTCATGGTGATTCTATCTTGTATGAATTCTCTTGTGCCTTTTGAGGTTACATCTAGTGCAGAAGATGTGAAAACACTGGTTACATTCATAGGGTTTTTCTCCAGTGTGAATTCTCACATGCAATCTAAGGGATGATGGATCGTCAAAGGCTTTTCCACAGCCCCTGCATTCATAGGGTTTCTCCCCATTGTGTATTCTTTTATGAACAGTGAGGTAGGAACTGCTGCTGAAAGATTTGCCACACTGACTGCAATCATAGGGTTTTTCTCCAGTATGAATTCTCTTGTGTAAGAGAATAGTCTTGAGTAAGATTAGATTTTGTGCTGAAGACTTTAAAACACTGATTACACTTGTTGAGTTTCACTGCAAGATGACTCCTTTCCTGTTGATTGAGAGATGAACGATAACTATAATTTATAACATTTTTATTATTCAATGCTATCATAGGAATTCTTCACCCAGGAATTACGTTGTGTAAAACATTATAATAATTGATGTTTTTGCCACTTTGAGTGCCTGTATATCGTTTCCACTAGTTTGAGTTCTTAGAAGTTAAAAAAGATGATGAATGCTTTGCCATAAGTCCTTGTCATATTCACAGAGAATTTTCTGATAAGTTTAAGACAAATTTATGTTTGAAACACTCAATATGTGAGTCACATTTGTGGAAACATTTACTTGTGTGAATGCTCAGGGAAGAAACAATTGTGGAGATAAATTATGTTTTTCTCTAAATTCACAAGGATTTCATGGTATCTCTCCAGAGGCACCACTTTCTCTTGGGAAAATGAATCTCTTGGTAACTTTGTGGCTTTTCTAATTTATGGCATTTTCCTACTGTGGAAAATCAGAAATCTTACCATTTTTACACCTTTAGATTGTTCTTCTCTAAAATCATGCTGCTTAGAAGTTAACCTTTTGTCTTTAAGTAGAGTCTCCAAATCTGAAACAAATTGAAAAGAAATTCAAATTGATGATGAAGAGAAGAAAAGGTAAAATGCACACATTAGTGAAGGTGGACCCTAATGATTAGGGTTTTTCAGGAGGTTTGCAATGAAAGGGCCATGAATGTGAAAATTTTAGGTATTTGTTAAAAAAAAGACTCTGGAAAGATTGAGATTGATGTTGACAGAAAGGAGGAATTGTCAGGAATGTAAAGTGGAAAGGAATTAGACAAAGAGCTCATATGAGACTTAAATTTAAGAAGGAGAAGAGACGTCTTTTTTTTTCCCCTCTGAGCCCAAAGTATGAGATAATGAAAAGAAAGTTAAAGGAAAAGAAGGTCCATAAGGAGGTTCATACTAAATGTCTCTGGCCCTCTTTTCAGAAAGAAGGGCATTTTACAAAGGCCCCTGATTGACATTTCCCAATGTACAACTCCAAACTGTCAAGCCACAGGCCAGAGATGTTCCTCACAGAGACTCATATTCACCTGGTGCTCACCTGGATGGATGCCTGGGAGAATTACCCTTTCCTCTGTGTTCATGTTATCTTCTTGCTCCAATTTGGAGATCAGACGAGGTTTATCAACTTGATTCCCATATACAGAGAAAAGACACATGATGCAGGGGACTCTGCAGGGGACAATAAGCCCCACCATGAAAATGAGGCCTGCACTTCTGTAGATGAGCAGGTGTGACTTTAGGAGCAGTGGAATAATTATCCCTAAATTCTAATAAATATAGAAATTCTCTTTCATAATGAAAAAAAGTGCAAGCATCCTCAGTTGATATCCAGGGTGACTGGGGATAACTAGCCCAAGAAGCTCAGGCCCGATTTCAAACACAGACTTAAAAGTCCAAAAGCTTTTATCCGCGGAGAACATAAAGTCAGGGCAAGGAATAGATCTTCTGTCCACAGGGAAGGCATTAGACTGCAAGCTCCATGACGGTAGGGACCTAATTCCCTAATTTCTAATTCACAGCACAGACCTCATTCGCCACTGTTTTCCTAATTCCCTGCACAGACCTTGTTCACTGCCATAGTCATAATTCCTAGAATACCTATGAACACAAAGGTGCTTAAGAAAGTGAGAAGCGATGTCAGTGAAAATGGTGGAGTAGGTAACTCCCAAGGTTCCAACACTCTACAAAACCCACAAATCAACTGGTACAAACTGTCAAAATCAACTTTATAGGAACTTTGGAGAGTTATCAAAAGCTTACAGCAACCAGAAGAATGTTTAACCAAGACAAAGGGGTGAATCTGGTAAGAGGGAGCTGTGACATTTTCACTGACCCTGGCCCATCACCTGTTCCTCACCTTGGGGATCCCTGAAGACACCTTGAAGGCACCTTGAAGACAACAGCCTGTGTTCCTAGTCCTGGAGGGAGCAGAATGGATTTTATTCTCAAAGAACCGTGGTGGTTTGTTTTGACCCATCTGGTGGATCCCTGAAGGACGGGCTCAAAGGGCTTACTTTTATTTTGTCTAACTCCAAACTCTCCCAGGGCTGAGGTGGCTACGAGAGGTGGAGGGCTGAGGCATGTGCCAAGCACATTTAAATGTATTACCCACTGCTGCCTGGGTCAAGGGAAAATGATTGAAGCAAGCAAAAGACTAAGCAAAAAGTCTAGGAGGAAAAGTAAGGAATAAGACACTTTGGGGAAAGAGGGCTTTGCAAAGCTCCCACATATTCCTAGTTATATGGAAGACCATGCACGTACCCAGGGCTGAGTGTATGCTCAGAAAAGACCTGAGAAGGCACTAAGCCTTCACCTTTGATTGACCTTCAGGCTGTGCACAAGCAGGAAGTGAAGGCTAAGGCAGAGTTGGAAACTGCCCGATTGAGTTTTGAAGGCATGCTCTGACATACACACAGAGACCATCTACAAAGACTAGGAGTTTTTGGGTTCCAGATATTTCAGGAAATCTCTGACAAATCACTAGCTGACCGTTAAGCTAACAAAATAGAAATTTCAGTGGCCACACATGACAAATGCAGACATTACAAAATTAGTCTAGAGACGTCACCAGACAGACACCACCAACTATGACAAGTAACAATGACAAAACTTAGGGATGGGGGAAAATCTCATTTACAGAATTGCCATATTATAATATTCGAAATGTCTAGTTTTCAACAACAAAAAAATGAGGCATGCAAAGAAACAAGAGAGCCCAGCCCATTACAGGAAAAGGGAATTAACAGAAACTGTCCCCAAGGAAAGTACTTACCAGACAAAGACTTCACATTAATTATTTTAAGTACACTCAAAGAGTTAAAGGAAACCATGTGCAAAGAACTAAAGGAAATGGATTTCCTGCCAAATAGAGACCATCAAAAAGATAGAAATTATATTAAAGGAACCAAACAGAAATTTTTAGTTGAAAAGTGAAATAACTGAAATAAAAATTCACTAGAGGAGTTAGCAGCAGATTTGATCAGGAAGAAGAAAGAATCAGCAAACTTGAAGATAGGTCAATTGAGACTGCTCAATCTGAAGAGAGAGAGGGAGAGAGAGAGAGAAGGAAGGAAAGAGAGAAAGAGTGTAAGAGAGAAAGAAAGAGAGAGAGAGAGAGAGAAAGAGAGGAAGAGCTGAAAGAAAAGAAACTGTCACCCACAAATTCTATATGCAGCAAAACTCTCCTTCAAGAAAGTGAAAAGACAATCCATAGAATGGGAGAAAATATTTGCAAATCATATATTTGATAAGTGTCTAGCATCTAGAATATATAAAGAACTCTTACAACTCAACAACAAAAGGACAAACAACCCTATTCCCCCTAAAATGGGCAAAGAACCTGAAGACACATTTTACTAGAGAAGATATACAAATGGACAACAAGCATATGAAAAGATGATTCTTATCTCATTATTTTTTAGGGAAATGCAAACAAAACCCACAATGAGATATATACCACTTCACACCTATGAGGATAGCTTTAATTTAAAAAAAAGGAAATAAACAAATGTTGTTGAGAATGTGGGGAAACTGGAATCCTGGCACATTGTGGGAGGGAATGTAAATGGTGCACAGGTACTCTGCAAAAAGTTAGACATAGAGTGACTATATGACCCAGTAATTCCATTCCTAAGTACATACCCAAAAGAATGGAAAACAATTGTTCAAGGAAAAGCTTGTACATGAATGTTTGTAACAGTGCTATTCACAATAACCAAAAGGTAGAAACAACTCACAGATCCATCAGCTGATGAGTAGACACACAAAAAGCGGTGTATATGCACAGTGGAATAACATTCAGCCATAGAAAGGAATGAAGTCTGATCCATGCTTCAGGATGGATGAATCCTGAAAGCATTATGCTAAGCAAGAGAAGCCAGACATCAAAGGCCACATACTGGATGATTCATTTACATACAATGTCTAGAATAGGTAAATCCATAAAGACAGAAGGTAGGTCAGTGGTAGCCAGTGGCTTGGGTATGTGGGAATGGGGAGTGACTACTTAATGATTTTGGGGTTTATTTTTGGTGTGATGAAAAGGTTCTGGAATTAGAGAGTGGTGATGGTTGCACAACACCGTGACATTCCTAAAAGTCACTGAATTGTATATTTTAAAATAGTTAAAATGATCACAGTCTTTCAGTTCTGTGAATGTTACATGAATTTTAAAAAGCTTTGTTTTCTGAGTCAATAAATAAAGGCAGGAATGATGTCAGGCTTACCAAGCGATGCGAGGTTCCTGGAGTTCTCCAGCATCACGTCCCTGTACAGGGTTCTCTGCGAAGCGTCCAGCAATGCCCATTCCTCTTGGGTGAACTCCATGGCCACGCCCTTGAAGGCCACCAAGTCCTAAACCATCACAAACATCATGGCTTAGCCAAGGACCACCTCTACCAATGTTGACAGGAAAAGGGCCAAGGATGACAGAACTAGGGAGGAGGAACCCAAAGCACAAGGTGTCCAGACGGGTGCTGATCTCTGCTCTCACTTGCTTCCAGGCTCAGCCCTCACTGCTCATCTCCTGTCCACTTCTGCCCGCTCGCACAGTTAGATAACCTGCAACACATACATGATTCTCTTTGTCCAGTAAGACTGTGGGCTCTGTGATCTTATTTCTCTCAATCTCCAATATTAAGCATAGCCCAGGGACATGGCAGAAATCAGAGAAATAATCCCCAATGGCCAGCATCAATTGCTTGAGTTTAGGACACGGTTATATCTTTCCTTTAAAACTCTCAGAAGAACATGATGTACAAAGTGATGCTGGAAGAAGCTTTAAAAATGTAGGAAATTTGACATCCACTGACATTTTCCAGGCAGCCCCTCACCCTCCAGCAGATGCCTGGAGATCCTGGGATGCCTGAGGACCTGGCTTGGCTGTGAGGGTCCAGGTCATTGAGAGATAAGAAGTCCAACTTCTGGTCAAAAGAATAATTATTTGGAGAAAGGAATATTTGACTCACCGGTAACCAGCTTGTCAGGAAGCCATGAACGAACCCTTCCTCCTCTGTGCATCCTTTTTGAGGAGAGGCTGGGTACAGGGGAGACTGAGCTGGGGAAAGAGGAATGAGTCACAAGAATCCAGGACTGCCCTCTGTTCTAGCACTCACACATCTGGATGCTTCCCCAACCTACCTGTAATTGAACATCTCCCAACACACACAAACACACACAAAAAACCCCCACATATATGACCACTCTCACACATAGCACATACTCATACCTACACACACAGCTTTCATAGGGAACCAGAGCATAGCCCTGTCTCAGCCAGGGCCAGGAAATAGGGCCAAGGGTCTTACTACACTTGAGGACAAGATTATTCTCATTTCACAGATAAAGAAATTAATGTTCCAAGGGACATCATTGTTATTTAATTAAGTTTACAGAAGGAATTAGAGGTAAAATCCCCAAGCTCCCACACACTTATCACACAGGTGACACCTCCACAGACACTCAAACCGCCTAAGTCCCACATCCCCAAAACCACCCGATCACATACCAGTGACCTCTGGGCTCCACTCCCACCTCTCCTGCTCAGCCCCCTCCCCTGTGCCTGCTCTGTGGTGCAGGGGCCTTCAGCACCTGGACTCTCAGGGCTGTGAGGACCCAAGAACTTACCACAAGTTGGGGACAGAACCATGGCCACCATCCTGTGATGAAGGTGGTAAATATTCCTGACCAACTGGGTAGTGGAGAGCCAGGACACTCCTCCTCTCGTCCCCACGGAGCACTCAGGACAGGGCTCTGGAATAAAAGGGAAAATAGAAAGTCTTCACAGCCTCTCTCCCTTTCCAGGCTCCTGAGGACAAATGTGTCTGAGCCTGTCCATCATGTCCTCCTTCAAGGGTAATATATTTAATACTGGGCCTTGCCTTTGCTTAGCAGATTCTGAACTCAGGGCCATGTGATGGCAAAATTTGTCTTCTTCTGTCCCCAGTGCTACGACCAATACACTACTGCTCCCCCCACTTGAAGTCCTTGCTTCCCTGAGTCTCGGGGCACATTCTTCCCACCCGTGTGGTTGTCACAATCTCAGTCTCAGATACAAAGCCTGTTCACTGAGACTTTGGCACCTGACTCCCATCATTCTTTCAACCTCTAGTCCCACCTCGCTCGGATGATGTCAGCATCCAGGAGGATGACTCTCACAGTATTAAAAGTTTGTCGCCACTCCACCTTGGCCACACGTTTCCATCGGCACCACCCCAGGCTTTATCATCACCTGACACTAGTCTGCCATCTAGAACAATAGTTCAGAAAACTCTCTCTGATCCCAAACCTCTAACCTTCCACCTTGGTCGCTCACTTTTTGCTCTCACTATGTGTGCTATTCTACCATTGCAAATGACTCAGTCTACCCACGCTCCTACTTTCTTGCTATTTATCAGCCTCCTTCTCTCCTCAATTCGTACTCAAACAGCTTGGATTTCACTACCTTCATTTCAACAAATTTCCTTATCCCTTCCTCCTACCTTCACTCTAGCCCAGGAGAACTCCAACCAGGCAGGATTGCAATCATCTGCCTGCTCCATGGCAACGCCCTCTTAGCCCATCCCTACTCCTGCCTCACCTCTGCTCCACAAACGGAGCTTAGATGCAACCACTGTTGTGATTTTTTTCTATCAGAAATTATTATTATTATTATTTTCACCTGTTCTTGAAATTTATGCAAATATAGTTGTACACTTTTACTCTTTTTTTTGTGTACCTTATTTTGCTCAGTATAATCCTACAATGAACTTTAATTAATTCATTGTAAAAGATGAAATATATAATGTTTCCTGTATACCAGAATGGCTCCTAAGTGCTTTACGTATATTAACTAATTGAATCCTTACTACAAGTCTATGAAACAGGCACTCTCATTGTTCCCATTTTACTGGTGAAGAAGCTTTAGCACAAAACGTTTGTCACTTACTTGAGGTAAACACTCTGAAGGAGAGAACTGAGGTTGGACAGAAAAGAGACTGATCTGTGATAGGTTAAAAATGGAGACAAGAGTTCACTCCATAGGGAGCTTCAAGGGTGTCTCAAATTGAGGTAAAGGTATTGGGCCTTTGCCTCATGAACCCAGCACATGAAGCCATCACTGGAAGTGGGCTACCATTGGGAGTGGTCATAATTTTAGGTGTGGTGCTTTCCTTTGTCCCAAGGGAATTCCCAGAGAGGATGGCAGCATGAGCCCTTAGAACACTTCTGGCAGCTACAAGAGGGAGTGACTTAGTCCTGAAAGAAGAATCTAGGAAATATACCACTGTCTCCATCATCGTCCACCATGGATGCCACTCAGATGCGCTTGCTTCTTCAAGCCAGGACACACAGGATTCTCACTGGTCATGTTCACTGGGGAAACTTACAAGAGGAAGGTCAGTGGGACAAATTATAGACAGCTCTCCATAGCAGCTTTTGTTGGTGTTGTAATTGACACTTACTGTCTGTCTCCTCCTACTGTCCCATTTAGAGTCCCCTCAGCCTTGCCTGGCGCCTCTGCTGGTCTAGGTGGCTTGTCTGGAGGGACGATCCAGACCCTCATCCTTGAAGGATCTGAATACCTGGTCACCATGCCCTTCTCAGGGTACGCTGGTACACATATTTATCAACAAAATTGTAGAAAGAATATCAAAAGACCTCCCAATGGGTTACCTGCATGCCAAATGTCTTCTGTGTCCTGACTGTATAACAGAAACTCCACATCCTCTGGTTGGATTCCTTATGCCAGAAGCCACGATGACTTCTTTCCTTGTGCTGGCCTCAGAAGGAGTCATGAAGTTCCATGGGACCCTGACTTTGTCTCCTGGTAGACGTGTCCACCTCTGGGAACCAGGAACTTTAGGTTATTATTTGCACTTTCCTCCCAAGAACCCTATACTCCATCCTACATGAAGAACACTTGTGGTGGCAACTACTTTAGACTACACATGGGAGTATCAAGCTTGATAGCACTCAGGATGGTACAGGAGCTGGTGGAATTCCTGGGCAGGGATGTGAACTTTCACCCACGTGATGTTAAGAGTAGAGTCTCAGAAACACAAGGGGTGAATAGTTCTGGATATCTTCCATTTGCCCCAAGAAACCCACCTCCTCTTTCTTGCTTCACCCAGGGAGGTTAGTCAAGATGAACTACGTCAATGGGCTTCCCTGCCTCATGGCTTTGGGCTCGGTTGGGCCAATGGGACATTAGCAAATGACGTAAGTGAAGGCTTGAAAAACACTTGCTCATTGGTACTCTTCCTCTGTGGCTCCTTTTGGGAACTAGGCAACCATCTGCATGTGAATGAGTCTAGAGAGACTGCACATCTCTATCACTCCAGGTGACTTCAAGTCAACAATCAGACGTGTGAGTAAGGCCATCCAGGACCACCCATTTCCAGCTGAGCCGCTTATAGGTCCAGATTAAAATAACTGCCCAGCTAACTCACAGAATCTTGAGAAAAAATGAATTATTCTAATTTTAAGCCATCATATTTTAGGATGATTTGTTATGCAGCAGAAGCTAACCGCATAAATAATTATATCATTATTTAAATATGTCCTTCCATTATATGTTTAATTACCACAGATTTCTATTTCTTTATCCAAGATGGTAGACTGGAATAGTCCTCTCAAGATTCAGTTTCTTAAAGAAAACCTGAGACCGTATCATCTTCCATTGTACTTTCTCTCCTTCCTCTTTTCAACCAGACATTTTGAAGCATATGTGATAAGAATAACTTTACTAATTTTGAGATTATGGATATTCTCCTGCGTGGTCCTCCAACGCTGTTATGCTCTGGGATTTTTACTTTATTATTAGCCCTTTAATCCATTTGGAGTGACTTACTTGTGAATAACATTAGTTGTTGGTCCAGTGTTTCATTTTCCAAATGGATATCTTATTGTCTATAAGACAATTATTGTACCAATTTAAAAGTTGATTTTAAGTACCTTTAATCTGAATAATGCTTGGAAAACTGAATTATTTGAAACACTAATTCCTTTCATTCATAAATGTAGTATATCTCTCCATTTAATCAGGGCCTTATGTCCTTTGGTATATCTTTATAATCTTCTTCATATAATCTATATAACTTATAGCATATATAACTTTTTATTGTGTGGATCCAATTATTTTAAATAATCAATTTCTCCTATGGCTAGAAGAATTATTTACGTGTTTATACTAGTTCTTGCTCAGATAAAGGCATTTTCGACTTTTCACGTAGTTATCTAGTATTGTCTCATATTACTCAACTTATTTGCTAGTTCTAAATTTGTTATTTCACACTAAAATAATAGATTCTCTCTTTTTCTCTAATACTATTTAACTCTTATTCTTTCTATTCTCTCTCTCGTTTTTTTTTTTTTTTTTTTTTCGGTGAATAATTGGCCCTGAGCTAACATCTGTTTCCAATCTCCCTCTTTTTGCTTGAGGAAGATTGTACCTGAGCTCACATCTGTGCCAATAGGCCTGCATTTTATATGTGGGACGCCACCGCAGCATGTCCCGATGAGCAATGTGTAGGTCCACGCCCAGGATCTGAACCCATGAACCCTGGGCTGCTGGAGTACAGCCAGAAACTTCGTGCTACACCACTTTGCTGACCCCTCTGTTCTCCTTTTTTAATGACTGGGTTCTCCCTTGCCATAGTGAATCACAATGATGTTTGCCAGTAGCATTTTTTTGTTCTTAAGTACAGCACAAACACCAGATAAATTCTTTATCAGGACAGAGCTGGCATCTAAGAGAGGAAAGTAAAAATGTGAATGGGAATCATTTCTACCTAGAAACCAACAGATTTCTCTCTCTTGGCTATTTGGTGCTGGAGACGTTATGACAATTGTGGCCAGCTGAGAATCAGGTGATCTCATTTTTGTCCCAGGAATTAATCTTGGTCAAATCTCTTAACCTCTTTAGACCTCAGTTCCTTCATCTATAATAGGAAGAGTTTGAAAAGTGCCTGTGAGTCTAAAGTCCCATGATTCTGAGGTGCCCTTTGCCCAGATTCACTTGACAAACCAGAGTGAATTTTTAGGTATCTTCTTCCTCATCAACACTATTATCCACATGGTCACTTAAGGACACAGTAACTGTCTATTTTTGCATGACACTGATCAAAATAAGTTCCATGTGAGATCATTGCTTATAAGGATAACAAATCTATGTTTAATTGTTTACAAATAAGTGTTGTGATGGGCCCTGCCTGAACCAGCAATCAGTGGGCCAAAAGGTCTTTCTTTGTTTTGTAGTGAGACTATGGAAATACCCTTTAACACGATACACCAGAATTCTTGTGTATTTAGCATGAAATAAAAGGGAGCTTCGAATCCATGGTTATAAGTAAATAAAAACATTATTTTTCAAAGTTTACTAATGATGCCATTTGTCTGCTATGGGACTGTTCTCTGCTATGTTAAGAGCAAATGTATTTAAGGTTCTTTCCATTCTTTCAACAAATATTAACTTAGTGCCTCCCACTCGCTGCAAGACAGCAGTGATCTACCCCAGGAGCATTTCCATTCTAGTGGGGGACACGGGCCATAAACAAAGAGAGAAATGTGCTGATCAATAAAGTTACATATGCATTGCTCTTTTTTCATTTTGGACTATTTTTCACCAATTTCCTCTTTTCTTCCTTCCCTAGAGCTCTAAGCGTGGACTTGAAAATCTAAAAAGCACAAAACTAAAATTCCTTCTTGCATCACCACTCTTTCAAAGACATAGTGTTTATCAGAGAGTACACACTTCACAGAACGTAGTATATGCTTGTTGTGATTGAGATTATGAGCACATAAAAGATGTCCCTTCGATACTAGGTTCCTATGGATCAACATTATTTCATCACTTGCTCGACAGGAAGGATGATAGTGTGAAGGGAAAACAAAATATTACACAGAATTCACACTCAACAAGATGGTTCCATCCTAGTTGTGTTATTTCATGTGAGATGATCTTAGGCAAGCCAGTTGCTCCTTCAGAGACAGTAGTAATAACTCCTTGAAAAGCTTTCTATAGGGATTAAATGAAACAGTGTATCAGAAAGTGCTCTGTAAATTGCAAAGCAATTTACTTCATCTTATGTTTCTCCTAGTAATAATTTCACCCATCCAATCCTTTTTGATGCTATACAATCTGTCTAGACTGAGTTTTATCATTTATTCAACAATAATAATAGGTCCCAAATGGTTGCATATTGGAAATTTCCTATGGTTCAACTCCATTAATAGATCATCAACAGTAATAAGTTTTATTATAATTATAGTTAAAATTTACATGTTGCCTTACTATGTACCAGGCACAATCTAGAAATATGACATGTATTCGCTCATTTAATCCTCAGAAGAATGCTACGGAGCAAATACTATTAACTCCTATTTTACTGATGAGGAATATTGGAGGTTGTGTTGTTGTCCAAGGTCACAGAGCTGGGACCCAGGAAGTCTACCTCCAAAGTCTGTTTTAGGAAGCTGCTAGAGAATATGGCTCTGTCTTACATCCTGAAAGAATCACCCTGGTTTCTGTTTGGTGAATGGACCAGAGGGGACTAAGCCAGGAAGCACATGGCTACTGAAATGATCCAGGCAAGCCATTCTGAGCTCAGTAGATAGATTAAATAAAATTTGTCATACTTTGGCAATGTGTTGGATATGGAACGTGATGAAAAGAGAGGGATAAAGGATAGCTATCAATATTTCTTTTTGCCTGAGGAACTGCATAAATGAAAGCATTTGCTATGGTTTGTATGCAAATATGTCATAGGGGAATTTTGTCTGCAAGAATGCAAAAAGAGGGTACATGGTTACAATATATCTTTGGACATAAGTGTCTACGTAGAAACTTAACCAAGGATGCCCTAAGGATGGAGTTGGCAACATAATACATCTAGAACTAACACATCTACATCTGCAGAGAAAAGGAAAAACACTACATATTTAATAAAAATACATAGAATTAGGACAGACTAGTTCAAAGACATTCAAAGCCTGAACCCAAATTCTCACCTCTCCCACCCAACAAGGGGTACAGCTTTGGGTCATTCCAGTGATCCAGCAAACCCCAGGTCATGCTGCTGCCCAACCTGGAGGGGCTCCCCACGGTCCCTTGACTTGTCATTATGACGTTGAGGGATAAGAGCGTGCTGGAGTTCAGAGGGGTGTGGCCACGGAGGGAGACAAGGGATCTCAAAACATTCCCTGAGGCAGAGGCTGTCCTAGCATCTTTCAGTTGAACAAGATGCTTGGCTTCTGGCTGGTTCAAAGTCAGGTCATCAGTGGAGCACATGGGGCTGCACCAGAAGTGGACCAATGCATGTACCAGCAGTGGACTGAGATCAGCCATGAAAACTGAATACAGGCTTCTGAGTCGGAAGGGGAACATGGCTCCCAACAGGGTGCATTGTGGGGTGAGTGGCACCATCTGAATGGGAGAATGTGCATGTGCCAGCGGTGGCAGGAAATTGGAGTGATGTGCTGGGTGTAAGCAGGGAGTAGAGGGGACCTTTGAGGCCCGGACTAAGCTGTACTTTGAAAGGTTCTGAGTGCCTGATCCTGGTGTGATAAGATGAGAAGTGAGGCCAGCCTTTGCGAAATTGTGTTTGGCTGATTGAGTCAAAATACTCCTCTTGGAATGGACTGATAGGTGGACCTGGGGTTAAGACAGGTCCCTAGAGGTTGTCAGAAAATAGAAGAAGAATGACAAGACAGTGAACAGGAGATGGAGAACGGAAGATGGACAAGCGAACGAGGAGGAAGAAAAAATGGTTCTAAGGGACCAGACTAACCGATTGCCACTTGTCATTTCATTACAGTTTTGACAATGGAGGTGACTGCTATTTCTTTATAGTGAGGGACTCGGGGAGCAGTTTAGTTATGTGGGAATAGTCTTGATGCCGCCTTTTACAGATCATTTTACCTGAGATTGAGAAAAAGATCATAATATTCTTCTCATCAGTAAAGACTGGGGAAGGCTGATGGAAATCGTGAGAGTTCCACTCCCCCCACCACATACACATACCTTCTGCTTGCTTCCACTGCATAGAAAATATCTTCAGGTATAACTGGTTACACACATCATAAAATTATATTGGCAAATCCAGTTTCACGGATTTTTTTTTTTTTTATCATAGTGGTGATAGGAATGGATCGACTGGGCCATTTTTCTGTGCCTTACTTTCAAGGAATCAGCCTTCAGTGCATTTGTATTTGGCAATATGTCTTGGCTCAAGTGCTTATCTCTTTCTACCTCCATCCCACCTTTGGTTCCTAAGTGACACTTGATCTCATCTATCAAGTATAGTTAGACATCATGTTCAATAGCGAAAGGTTGAACGCTTTTCCTCTAACGTCAGGAACAAGAAAGACAAGGGTGCCCACTCTCACCTCTCCTATTCAACATAGTACTGAAAGATCTAGCCAGAATAATCACACAAGAAAAAGACAATAAAAGACATCAGAATAGGAAAAGAAGAAGTACAATTGTTTTTGATTGCAGGTAACAGAATTTTATATGTAGAAAATCCCAAAGACTCCACCGGAAAACTCATATCTAGTCAATAAATTCAGTAAAGTTGGAGGATACAAAATCAACATAAAAATCAGGAGCACTTTTGTATACTATACATGTTTCTGCCTTTTTTGGGGGGACATCATTCAACCTATAACAATAACCTTGCCCCAAGTCAGAGGAGGTGGTTTGAGCGTGAGAGGCCATAAGCTTATGTGGTGGTTGCAGATCCTAGAACCCCCTGCCTCAGCCATAGTCTCGTGTGTGTGTTTGTGTGTGTGTGTGTGTGTGTGTGTGTGTGTGTGTGTGTTTGTATTGGATGCATCTTGCAATTCCCAAGTCAATAGTCATGTAACCCCTTCATTGTTTTTATCTTAGTATATTTTACTTAGCCTAGTATGTCCAAAGTATTATGATTTCAATGTATAATCAACATAAAATTCTTATTGAGATGTAATATGGTCACTTTTTTTCCTACAAAGTCTTTGAAATCCATTGTGTGTTTTACACTCACAGCACATCACAATTTGGACTAGACGCATTTTAAGTGCTCAGTAGTCACATTGGGCCAATGGCTACCAGATTGGAAAGGCTTTTTAAAAATTAGTAGATATTATTTTTTAGAGCAGTTTTAGGTTTACAGAGAAACTGAGGTGAAAGTACAGAGAGTTCCCATATATTTCCTCCTCCCCACACATGCACACAGTGTCCTCTCTCATTAACATCTTACCTTTGTGTGGTCTATCTGCTGTAATCGATGAACCAATATTGATAACATTATAACTAAAGTCCGTGCTTTATGGGAGGGTTCACTCTTTCCATTGTACATTCTTTAGGTTTTGAGAACTGTATCCTGTGCCCACCATTACAGTGTCATACAGAATAACTGTTTTGCTGCCGTAAAAATCCCTTGTGCTCTAGGACCTATCGATGTGACCCTTGTCATTGCTGTTTGAGGTGGTGGGGAATATAGGGGCACTTTGTGGTATCCTCTGCTTTAGGGTGAGAAAATACAGGAATTTCCCACATAGCCTCATCTTCTCTCAATAGCATAAATAATTGAGGAAATCAATGTTGAACGTGTGGACTTACATCATCACGTCATGTTGATCGCTGGAACTAACATGGTTAAAAGAACTAAGGAGGAGGAAAGGGGGTCAATTTTTAAGAATCAAAAATGTAACTTTATTTCTGCATTGGTCTTGAGCGATGGATTTAGAGTTTTCTGAAATCAGAATGACTATTGCTTCCCCAGGCAGGGACACACGGATGTGTGGGTGTTTCTGCACACATGATTGGTATGCACCCCTGCATGAGTCACACACAGAATGTTCTGTGGCTGTCCTGGGACCAGATTGGGAGGCTGTCCCCTATCTTGGACTTTGAAGGGTGTGATGCTGGAATGTTCTTGTCTGAGCCCTGAGCAGCACGGGTCCTTTGTGACCCTTTCACCTTACACCTGACATCGCATCCTCTGATGCACTTCATTTGCATCGTCGCAAATGGCATTCATGGAGATGACTTGCTGACGCAGGCTTGGGACCCAATCTGCCCGAGAGGACGTGGTCCCCAGGAAATTGCTATTCGTGGACACGGATGAAATCATAGCACCTGGGGCTGCAGAGGATGATCCACAAACATGTTTTCCAATCTGTGTTTTTCACCTCGACACGGGACCTCAGATGCAGAGCCCCAGGGCAGAAAGGGGTGTGGATCTCTCCAGGGGAGAGGAAGAGACTTTGCTGAAAGGAGTCGGGGGGCATTAGAGTTGCTTCTCTAGTCCACAACAATAACACATACATATAGATCTGGGTGTATATATGCACCTATATATCTGCTCAGGCTGCATGTTCCACCTCTGCCTCTCCCGCTCCAAACCTCACACAGACTCAGGGATTTGCAGACACTTCTAAGATGCTCCTTTTGATTTTCATCTTCCTGGTCCTGAAGTTTCCTCTCTTTGTGTCAGATTTGGCTGATCCCCTCTGCTTTCTGAGAATGGAACCCAGTGCATACAAGGATGGCAACATGGTAATTGGTGGGTTTTTTCCCGCTTTATACTTATTTCTTACAAAGAGGGAAGAAGCAGCCTAGCAAGGATGTCATTTTCCAGCAGTAAGTGCCTTTTCATTTATTTATTTTCTGCTTGATTATGATGATGAGCGATGCCTGTGGCAGCTGTGAATGGATAGACCAAGGT
The DNA here is from genome assembly GCF_021613505.1 of Equus quagga. Classification (NCBI taxonomy): domain Eukaryota; kingdom Metazoa; phylum Chordata; class Mammalia; order Perissodactyla; family Equidae; genus Equus; species Equus quagga. The sequence continues at coordinate 92,408,844 of NC_060280.1, forward strand.
GCTCCGCCTTACCTGGCCTGTCTTTCCCCCTGCATCCCTGCCATTCCAGAACTGTCCATAAAGAATTTTGCCTCTTCTCATTGACATTTTTGCTTCCTTCAAAGGAGAGGGGGCTGGCCCCGTGGCCGAGTGGTTAAGTTCGTGCGCTCCACTGCAGGCAGCCCAGTGTTTCGTTGGTTCGAATCCTGGGCGCGGACATGGCACTGCTCATCAAGCCATGCTGAGGTAGCATCCCACATGCCACAACTAGAAGGACTCACAACGAAGAATATACAACTAGTACCGGGGGGCTTTGAGGAGAAAAAGGGAAAAAAATAAAATCTTTAAAAAAAAAAAAAAGGAAAGAACAGTGTTTTCGTGTTTTCCAATTTTCTTCCTTTTGGTTTCCCCTTTTCAGGGCTAGAAGCTTAGTAAGGCAGCGCTCTCCAATATACTCCACCATCTCTGCCCTTCCTCCTGCCTCAGCTGCCTCTGCATAATGTTCTACCTTCAGATCTGTTGGGGCAGCATCCCAGCCCCCACAAGGTGCCCCTGGGGGGGACGTGATCCTGCCTGCCTGCCCCTCACTCATCTGCCATTGCGACTCTGTTTTTCAGCAACATCTAGGTTTTGACTCGAGAGGAGTTTTGTTTTGGTGTTGGTTATTTACTAAAAGTATGTTAATGAATTGTCCTCCAAAAGTAATATGTTCTATCAGAAATGGATGTTGAATTTTATCCAATGCTCTATATACTTCAATGAGCATCTATTTTTCCCCTGGCAGATAGGTAAGACCCTAAATGTGAGGATATTAAAAGATTATATAGTTTTCGAATAGTCTGTTTATTATGATTCCTTGCTCACATTTTCTTTTTGGGTGCCAGTAACAGGCTCAGGTCAACTTCGTAATTAATAGAGATATATCTTCTTGTTCTATGTTCTGGGAAAGTTTCCTAGTAGAGTGAATATCCATTCTTAAGTTTCGGAAACAATTCATCTGTAAATACATCCAACCCACCATATATTTGGACTTTTATTTCTTAAAGACTTTCTTGAAACCACACAGAACATTTGTTTAATTTTCTCTCTCTTTTATATTTGAGTCAGTTTGAGTCATTACGTTTTCATTTAAAAAGCAGCTTTGTCACTGAGATCCCAAAAGTTATCTCCACGTGGAGATTCACAATATTCTCTGTGACTTCACTCATGGTCCCATTTTCTCACCCACCGTTAATGATTGTCTTCCCCAAATATTTTTTCTTTATCAGACTTGTCTGAATGATGTCTATTTTCTTCATCTTCCCAAAGAATGAGAGCGATCGATTAATTTTCCTCTGGACTTATTTTCTATTTGTTTTATACTGTTACTCTGCTTCAATCTCTTTTTCTTAATTATTTTATAGATGTTTTCTTTCTCCTTTCTCCTTGTTTTGAGTTGAGTCTAATTCATTTGCTTTCATCTTTCATTTTCTACTCCAGAAATTTAATGTTCATATATTTTCTCTCAAAACAGACATTTTTCTCTCTTCTTCCTTTCTCTCTCCTCTCTCTCCTTGACTCCTTGCTACTCCTTTCTAATCGTTGGTTTGATTTCCTGCTTGAGCAAAGAGTTATTCGTGAGAGTGATTAGTGGTTTGTGAATTGTCTGACTTGTTTATGATATGTTGGCAGTTAAAGGGGATTTGTGTGCATGTGTGTGGTTTCATGAACTGGGTTTCAAATCTACCTGTTCATCTGATGAGTTACTGAGTCAAAATTTCTGTGGTTGGCGAAAGGATCTGTGTCCTCTATTGGCTTCAGGAATTCATTACAATATAGAACCTGCTTGGTGGGAGAAGATAGACCCTCATTTGATAATGATATGCTTTCCCTACTTTGAGATAGAAAGCTAGAGATTTAAATGTAGACACGTGCTGTGTGTGATCCACAAATATTTAAAAATAAATCAAAATTAACAATATACATGATTCTTATGTTGACTTTCTTGGACAAAGACTAAGTTGTGTTGAATACTCTTACTATGGTTGTAGTTAGGTTCACTTCACTTCATATTTATAAAATCTTTGTTTTTTATATTTGAAACTATTAGTGAACATATGCTTTTTAACCTCTAACCACCTTTGTACTCCTTCAATTTTTTTTGCCTTCAGATATGTGTGCCTCATTATACACATACATATAGGAAAGTTTCATATTGATTGGGGCTTTCCTTTTGTGAACAGATGTATGGAACATCATTGATAATCCCCTTTCTTTCAGTATCTATGTTCAATGTCAGTTTCCTAAGTCTTCCTCAAATGCAGAGTAACATTCAATATTGAAAAAGTGATTTAAGTAACTTAGATACGTTATAACTGATATGTGTAGCATTATCTCTGTGGTTCTACTTTTAAATTCATATTTGCTTTTTTTTTTGTTTTTCCTAGTTTTGCTCTATTTAATGTAATTATCCTTATTAAACTTTTCTCCACCACCTTGGATATATACATCTTTATTGCATTCTATTTTAGAATATTTTTAATTTAAAAAATAAGAACCCAGAATCTGAAGTCTTACCTCATTGATTCTTCAACATTCAATGAAAAATTTATGTCTTTCACTTCTTTTCTTTTTCTCCAAATCCAGTTTATCTAGGAATGGATGAAGCTCTTTGTTCAAGATGGTTTTAAATTTTGTGTGCATTCTTTCAAGTAGTTTGTATTTTTAAAAATCACATTAACACAAAGTATTTAGACATTTGTTTCACTTTCTCAGTGTTCATTTATTTGGTATGGTGATTTTCTTTTTTGAAACCAGCCATCCTCAAACTTTTATGGACCTGAATTATCTGCAGGGCTTGTTAAAGCACAGAAGATTTGCTGGACCCCACCCCAGACATTCTGATTCAGTAGGTCTTGAGTGGGGTTGGAGGACTAGCATCTCCACGTTCTGACTGGAAGCCGGCCCTCCTCTTACTATTCCTTACTTTTGCATTTCACAGGCAGTAAAATCTGCATCTCAGTGTGGAGGCTGTCCCTAAGCAATCCTTTTATTTTTCACAGATGTTATGCCACAGTAAACTTCTTTTCCTCCTACCTCCATCTCAGCAGTTGAACGCTCCAACTGATGCACAAACTTTCCTCATTTTTACTCTGAAAGGGGTGCTTTATTTTCAGAAATGACACACCATCTGCAGTAAGTTTAATGTGGATGCCATTCTCTGCTCTTTAGAGATTTCCATTTATTTTAATAACACCTACACCATTCTTCCTCCTTGTTCTCAGCATTTCATGCTCTAACATTGGAAACACACGGGGTTTCTAGAAATTCTGGACATTCTCCCTTCTTAAAGTGTAATTGGTCATATCACAACTGAACTAAGTGAAACTAAGGTTGGCCAAATCGTGGCTTGTCACATGGCCGTCAGGAATGTGTAAGGTGTGTGTGCACCTTACAGAAACAGGACGTTCCCTGGAGCGTGTTTCTCAATGATTCTTCTCCTAGAATTTGATTAAATATGTTCTAAATTGAGGTTTCCAGTTTCAGTTAAATGTACCTAATTCACGGATAACAGTACCGGTCTGTAAGCTTTTCCATATCCTAAGCATATTTTGTTGAATAACGTGTAAATTATTTCTACCCCCCAAGCCCATACATTTGATTTAAAAATTTATTTTCTTTTCAACTTAAAGGAAGAATTTATATTAAAATAAAGAAATCCAAAGGAGTATCCAAAAGAAAGAAATCCTGGGAATATGAAGGACTAGATACTTTTTGGGGTTTCCCTTCATATAACAACATCTTTCATAACATATAATTTTATTGCATTCTTGCATTTGCATGAAGTATGCAAATTCTCAAAGGACAAAAAAAAAAAAAAAAGGAAATTGTAAGCACATGAAAAATTTGGATTCACCCAGTGGCCAAAGGCCAGTAGCATCCTGTAATGAAAGGACTTGTCTTTGAGCCACCAGTGACTTGAGAGAATGAATCTGGGACTCCCAGATTAGTAGAGTCACAAAAAAAATTCACTTAGCTTGGTGCCTCCTAACATGATGGTGAGCGGAAGCCAGTGATGTTCTTCTCTGGAGGAACAGATCCTAACCTAAAGCCTTACATTCTCCACACATTAAAATCGTACAAAAACGTACTCATAATCAAAGTCCACCAAACACATAAGGAAACACATGCCATTGTCAATAAAAGTCATGAAAACATGACAAAATTAAAAATAAAACAATAGATTTAGACCCCTAAAACCTCAAAAATTAGATTTATCAACTTCAAGATATAAAATAATTATGAATAAACTCCTTATAAAAAATGGAACAAAAAAACAAAAATCAAACAGGTGACTCCAAGAAATGATCAGATCTATTCGGCAAAGGGCCTTATAGAGCATTAAGAGGTGAAAAATACATAACTGTTGAGTTTTAAAGCTGCATAGACGGGTTATACAGCAGAAAGGAGAACAGAGGGCTAAATTTGAATTCTGAAGGAAACAGAATGCAGCACAGAAAGACAAGGAACTAGAAAACATGAAAGATAAGTTAGATATTGAGAAGAAGACGAGAGACATTCAAGGAAAAGGAGAAATAAAATACAACAAAAACAAGTGAGTCATGAGGATACAGCTGAGAGTTAAAGGATCTATGAATTTCTCAGGAGGTGAGAAACTATATCCACTTCAGACAACGTGGACTGGTGGTGAAACAGAAGTAGAGAACGTAACTCTCACCCAAATAGAGGAGATACAATGGAATATGGAAAACAAGAATAAATCAATAAATTTTAAAGGGAAATAAAGTAATAAAAATTGTGGAAAAAATAGAAGGAAAAATATAGATAGTGGGAGCAAAACAAGTATATAAATATTTACAACAAATGGATACGGAATAAATTCTCCAGATAAATACAGATTGTCAAATTAGATGGGACAATAACAGATTTAGCTGTATCGGTTCACGACACTTGTGAAAACTAAAAAATATGGAAAATTAGAAAGTCAAACTGGAACAGAAGGTATAAAAATATGCTAGGCAAATACCAATAAAAAAATCAACCCAGAGTTGCTATAATAATATGAAATAAAATAGATGAGGATAAAACGTATCATTAAGAATATAGTGGTTAATTCACAATGGTATAAAATTTCAATTGACTATGCAGATATAGTCGTTGTTATCTTACACATTATATCTCGTTAAAATAATACAGCCTCAACTAGGAAAAGAAGGAGAAAGAAGAGAAGGAAAAGGAGGAGAAGAAGAAGAAAAAGAAGGAGGAAGTGGAGGAGAAGGAAGCAGAGGAAGAGGAGAAGTAGGAAAAAAATTTATCATCATAGTGAAGATTTTCAACTTTCCTCTCAGATAAACAATAGCATACCTAATAATAGAATATTTGAAAAACAAATCAGCACATCTGATTTATTGGACACATATAGAACCCTGTACCCAACGAGTGAAGCATACCTATTCTTCTCGAGCACACAGGGAGCATTAACAAGCAGTGATCATGAACTAGGGTACTAATCCATCCGCAAATAATAGAACACACGAAATAAGTGCGATAAAATAAAATCTATTTTTTTCTTGATGGAATTATGGATCCCAGGCAATAGAAATGCAAAGCATTTTCTTTGGCCTCGGAGATTATTTGTGTATAGAAAGTCTGTAGAAAAGATGAAGAGAATAAGGGCTTTCAGGAATAGGTACGGTTAAAGGTGCTACTTATTAATATTGATAATATTGTTATATTTTTAAAATAAGAAATGGATGATAAACTTTTTAAACTTTACAGTGCTGTGTGTCTTAGATTCCTAAGTGTTTCTGGTCCCTTCAGTCTTTCATGCTTCTTCCAAATGTTTCTGCCTTTTGATGATTCCTCCTTCATTGGAAGGCTGATGTTCACCTTAGTTTCCTGGGTTTTGACGGTGGCAGATACACAAGGTTAATGGGGCAGAAGTTTAGGGAATTTGATTGCCAGCCTTGTGTTGCACCATTCTCAACCCCCAGATCTCATGCTTCTTGGCTTGTCCTGTACTATTCACTTGGAATTACTCCTCCTCCTCAGGGCTATCTCCAATCTCATGTTAATATTGTTGCTCTTTCATGAAGGATTTAATGATGTGTTCATATGAACAAGCATTTTGGCTCCTGAGCCAAAGAACCATTTACAAAACCCTCTCTTAATGGGATCTGCCTTTCCATTCATTGTACTTTCCTTTGTAAACTTAACAACTTTCCTTCGTGAATGTGGAATTCAGTAAGGACTTTTCACAACTGAAGTTATGTTATTTTCTTTAGTTATGAATTCTGAGTCTTCAGGAGAGCAAACTGTTGCCACAGACATTTGAGTTGCCTGGGAGCTCGTGTGTAATGAAGTCATTTTATTGCATTTGAAGATCATCATGCTCTGAGTCTTTTCTCTAAGGATCCCTATCCCTCTATGCAGGTTTCAGCAGAAGAACTACCGGTACGTCCTGGCCTTCATTTTTGCCATTGAGGAAATCAACAGAAACCCCCATATTTTACCCAACATTTCTCTGGGATTTGATCTCTGTAATGCGCTGCACAGTGAACACAGGACATTGGAGAGTTCCCTCATTTGGCTCTCAGGGCTGGGCAAGGACATCCCTAATTACACCTGTAGGAGAGAGAGCAAGTCTGTAGCCGTCCTTACAGGAACCACATGGGCAATTTCTGCCCAGATTGGAACACTGCTGGCACTCTAAAAATTTCCACAGGTAAGGCTATGAGGGATGGGAAGAGATGAAACCATGTTTCCTTCGGTGCATTCTCAGGTGCCTAAAAAGGATGAAAGGAGGAGACTGGGTTTATGCATCTCTCAAAGGATATGATCTCAAAGGAGAAGTGTACAGAACCTCGGTGGGTTATGGCTTTCCTTTGTTCGGGGTAGAGAGGAGGATGAGGGGGAAGGAGACAAAGCAATTTCCTGGAACTCTGAGTCTGATCGGTTATTCTCTAGCAAGCTCTCAGGGAGTGGGGAATGATTAGAAAATGAAGTGGGCAAATCTCCCTTCTACCACTTCCAGGTGTTTCTGAATACCCTTCAGGACGGAGAGTGTGCTTTTTGCCAATCCTCTTCCTTACACTGATTCCAAATTTCTTTTCCCGTTAGCTTACCTATGGCCCTTTTGAGCCTATCCTGAGTGACAATGACCAGTTTCCATCTCTTTATCAGATGGCCCCGAGGGTCGCATCTCTGGCCCTTGGCATGGTCTCTTTGCTGCTTCATTTCAGGTGGACCTGGGTGGGGATAGTCATCTCAGAAGACAAGAAAGGTGTTGAGTTCCTCTCAGATTTGAGAAGAGACATGGACAGGAGTGGAATCTGTGCAGCCTTTGTGGAAATGATCCCTGTCACTGAAATGTCACCTTTCTCAGGGACCTGGCCATATCATTTAGAAATAAAGGACATATCAGCAAATGTGGTTATCATCTATAGTGATGCTGACGCTCTAACAAGCTCGACTTTTTCTCGATGGGATGATTTACTGATATGGAAAGTCTGGGTCACGACATCACAGTGGGATTTCATCACCAATGAGAGAACTTTCATCCTTGACTCATTCCACGGGACTCTCATTGTTTCACACCACCATGGTGAGATCCCTGGTTTTGAAAATTTTATCTAGACAGTTAACCCTTCCAAATATCCAGAAGATATTTACCTTGCTAAGTTGTGGTTCCTCTTTTTTCCTTGCATGATTTCTGAGTCCGACTGTAAAACGCTGGAGAATTGTCCACCCAATGCCTCCTGGGGATGGTTGCCTTGGCAGCTTTTCGACATGACCATGACCGAATGGAGTTACGAAGTGTACAGTGCTGTGTATGCTGTGGCCTGGACCCTTCATGAGATGCTTCTTCAACGAGCAGAAATGCAGCCAATGGGAAGTAGAGAAGGGCTGGTGTTTTCTCCCTGGCAGGTAATGTCTCTTCCATTTAATAGCATGTCCTGTCATAAATGTGACTTTCTTATGGAGTTCCACGGAGCACAAACCAAGTAGTAAGGATTCTTTCCCTAAGAACACAAGAGTTTCTGTACTTGTTTCCCTCTCTAGGAGGTAAATCTAGTCCTGGGTAGTCATGCTCATCAAGAAGAAGTTTCCAGTGACAAGGAGGAAGTGAGATATGAGTCAATATCAACGCTGTGTGTTACAAAGTATCTCACCATCCTGCCTGCCTGATGTTTTCAATAGGGAATGTCTGGCCTTTTCCCATGAAGCTCCTCAGTGACAACAGGAAGAGAACTTGTCCTTTGAGTGCCCATATGGAGCTGCACATTATAACGCAAACCTTACTTAAATGATCTCATTTAATTCTGCTACCACATTAGGTATTGTTAAGGTCATTTTGCAGACTGATGTTCAGGAAAATTCAGTGAGTTAATGAGCGTGGCTAGATTTGACTCCACACTTGAGATTTCTCTGAATCCCATGGCCACTGGTTGTCTTGGTCTGCTTATCTTTGAGCACTTTCTCTTGAAACTAACTGACATTTTGGAAACATTATGATATTTTAGTTCTCCATATGCTTTCATTTGTTCTGCTTCATTGGATACTGTAATAAAATTACCTTATGAAGCAGGGATTACAGACAATGAAAGGCTTTCCCCAACTCCGATTTTTATGTCTGTAACACCAGGGCACACTTCATCACAAGATGATACATCTCTTTTAGCTGCACCCTTTTCTGAGGAACATACGATTTAATAATTCTGCCGGGGACTCAGTGAATTTGGCTGAAGAAGGAAAATCAGATGCAGAGTATGCCATTTTCAACTTTTGGAATTTTCCAGAAGGTCTTGGACTTAAGGTGAAAGTAGGAGAGTATTCTCCACGTGCTCCATGTGGTCGAGAATTGTCTTTATCTGAGGAGCTGATCGAGTGGGCCACCGGCATTACTGAGGTGGGTTAAACCCAATCGCAATGACTTACACTACACATAAATAGCCAAAATCTCATTGTGGGGGTTTTGTGCCCCCTTAGATTTTCATAAAGGGCCACTTATGGGAATTTAACAACTCACTTCCAACTTAAGTAGTTTTCTCTTTTACCAGTTATTCAAAGTGGAGGCAAGACCTTCCACCGGCAGAAGGATTGCAAGTTGAAGGCTCCGAAGGTCATTAGTGGTTTTGAGGAATAAAGTTTTTTAAAAATTAAGGTATTTACATTATGTTTATAGAGATAATGTTATTTTACACTTAGCAGACTACTGTATGGTGTAAACATGACTTCTGTGTGCACTGGGAAATCAAAAAATTTGTGTGACTCATTTTATTGCAATATTCGCTTTACTGCGGTGATCTGGAACTGAACCCACAATCCCTCTGAGGTATATGTTTATTTTATATCATACAATAAACGTGACATCCAACCAATGAATTGCTTTTAGATATCTCAAGATCAAATGTGTTAAATGCCCAATATTCTAAAACACTGTAGTTATTGGAAAATTAGGTAAAAGTCACAGCCGTTACCAACAGGTATCTGATCTTCTCCAGACTCCACATTCTGTATGCAGTGAGAGTTGTAGTCCTGGATTCAGGAAGACCCCTCAGAAAGGAAAGGCGACCTGCTGTTTTGATTGCACCCCCTGCCCAGAGAATGAGATTTTCAATGAGACAGGTGAGTGTGTGCCTTACAGAGACATCCTCCATCTCTCTTTTTTTGAAATGAAAGATTTGCCCTGAGCTAACATCTGTTGCCCATCTTCCTCTTTTTATAATCTCCCCAAAACCCCAGTACATAGTTGTATGTCCTGGTTGTAAGTCGTTCTCGTTCTTGTTAGTGAGCCACCAGCACACCATGGCAACTGACAGACAGGTGGTGTGGTTCTGTGACGAGGAAGCCAGCCAGGGCTGCCAAAGTGGTGAGTGCCATACTTTAACCCACAAGGCAATGAGGGCTGGCGCTCCGCCTCTCCTTTATATCTGCCATTCCCCTAAAGAAATGGAAAAGTTATGGATGAAGACAGCAGAGTCAAAATGCTTCCTTCCTTCATTTAGTAATTTAGCTTTTATAGCCAATAATGCTTCCACCCAAAATGATATACTCTCTCTGCCTTGACCTAGCTTACTTGACTCATGTTAAAACCATTTAAAGCATTACCATCCCAAGGAAACCCTTTTTGACCTTCCACAGTAACCTAGGTTAAATCTGTCATGGAATCTAACACACGGTATTGTAAGTCCTTACTTTTCATCTTCTTTAAAGCTACGCTTAGATCACATTGAAGAAATCCACATTTTTCCAGTGTCCAGTGCTGTTCTTGGCACAGAACAGGAGCTCAGAAAGGTTGTGTTTGATTTAAGAAGTATTTCCGTGGTGTATAATGTGCTTGTGGTACAGCTTTCCCTCAGTGAGTACATCTTGGTCCCTGATCTCCTAGAGTTCATAGGTGAGTAGGGGAGACAACATGCAGTGATGTGAACCCAAGGTGTTGACATAGGGCTGTGATATAGGTATGCAGAGACTGCTGGGATGAAATAGTGATAGTATCTACCTTTTTTGAGGGGAGGGGGTATCTTGGACTTCTTCATAGAGGCAGTAACATTAGAATTGCATCAGACTAATGAAGAGGGAATAAATTCTTTGTAGAATGATTAGAAATGGCAAAAATTGGCAAATTAGCACTGTGTTTAATATTCAGGGGAGCTGAGAAAAGTTTCAGTGTGATGAGAACACAGAAAATGTGGGTTCAGGAGTTGGGACATGAAGTCGAAGAGGGACAGAAAATCAATATCGAAAATTTTTCATACCGTAATTAACATCTTGGAATTAGTCACATTTATGATATTAAATGGTGAAATCCTGGAATGCCCTGAATGGTGGCATTTTCTATTTTTATTTTTGTGAATGGTATGAAGCTTAATTTGATAGTATACTTTGTATGATTTCAATTTTTTTTGAGGAAGATTAGCCCTGAGCTAACATCTGCCTGTCAATCCTCTTTTTTCCTGAGGAAGACTGGCCCTGAGCTAACATCTGTGCCCATCTTCCTCTACTTTATATGTGGGATGCCTACTACAGCATGGCTTGCCAAGTGGTGCATAGGTCTGCACCCAGGATCTGAACCGGCGAACCCTGGGCCACCAAAGCAAAGAACGTGAGCTTAACCATTGTGCCACCAGGCTGGCCCCTGATTTCAGTTTGTTTTGAAATGTACTGAGATTGATGATATAGTCTGGCGTATAGTCAATTTGGGTAAAGCTTCCATGTGCACATTTGGCACATAGTAATTTTGGGAATATGTTCCATATGCACATATAAAAAACACTCCACCCACTAACTTCAATTCCTACATGCGTGGAGATTAATAAATACACTTGTAAACAACACATGACTAAAGAATAAACTACAATGGAAATTAGGACCTATTTACTCCTTATCAAAACTTATGGGGTGGAGTTAAAACTATCCTTAGAGAGAAATGTATAATCCTAGATTATATATATTTATATATTTCTGTGTATATTTAAATGAATAAAGGCTGAAGTTCTAAGCATTCATCACAAGCTAGAAAAAGAGCAGAAAATTAAACACAAAGAGAATAGAAGATAGAAAATGATAAGTATGAGAGGAAGACAATAAAATCAAAGACAAACATAGGATAAATAAAGCTAAATTAGATTCTAATAAATGGCAAATAAACTCAGTAAACTCCTAGTACTAGTGATCAAAAAAAGGAGAAAATTTTGCAACAAAAAAGAATTCCAAGGCTGTGCAGATCATAAGGAAAATTTTTAACATGAAGAAAACTTAACATCATGTGGATACGATGAAAATTTAGATGAAATTCTCAAATTTCCAGGAAAGTAAAAGTTACCAAACTGTCTCAAGAAAAAATGAAAAATCTGAATAGTGTCATATCTATTAGAGAAATTGAGACCATAGTTTAAAACATTCCTACAAAATGTTATTATGGGCTATTTATTTGGTACAAACTTGGTGAATCCAACCAAATTTTCAAGAAAGAAATAATACACATTTACTCAAATTCTTCCAGAGAGTAGAAAAAACAGAAAACTTTTGGACTCTTTTTGTGAGAATACCTTAACTTTAGTAACAAAATCTAAAAAAAAAAATTACAGGAAAGGAAATTACAGGCCACTCCTTTTCTTGAATTAAATTCATGTATCCTAAAAAAAAGATCAAATTAACATTCCAAATATAGCTATATTTTATAAGAAGGACATACCATCACCAAATTAGGTTCACACAATGTAATTTAGTACACTAGCCTCTAAAAGAGGAGAAATACTAGTCTCATTAACTGTAAAGAATTAGTAAAATTAAACACCCAATCCTGTTTTAAAACAAACAACAAAAACAATGCTTACTAAATCAGGAACAGAAGGGAATTCTCTTAATCCCATAAAAAAGCATTTATAGAATAAAAATCTATGGTGCAGTGTTGAAAGCAAGAATGAGATAAAAAACATTCAATATTACTGCTTTTACTAGACAGTACACTGGAGGTCTTGCCTGATGCAAAATTGGCAGGAAGAGAAATGAATAATTTACTTCAAAGGAAGAAATAAAATTGAAGTTACTTCAGACAATATCGTGGTATAAGTATAAAATCCATATAAATTAATGTATTAACTGAGTTTAGTGGTGCCTGAAAACAAGGTTAATATACAAACAAATTTTTGTGTCCATCTACCAGTCATAAGGCATTCAAAATTTAAATTTTAAAAGATGACGTTTACAACAGCTGAAAAGTATGAAATACCTAGAAATAAATCTAATGAAAGTTTCAAAAGACTTCTGCCCATAAATTTATAGAAGAGCATTTAGAAAAATAACAGAAGACTGAAGGAAGTGCAGAGATAAACCACGTGAGTGACTGAACAGACCCAATATCGTACAGACGTCAGAGCCGTCCAGATTAATCTACAGCTTCCATGATGCTGCAATCAAAATTCTCATCTGTTTTGTGGAAATTGCAATTTATAAAATTCTTATAGAAATGATAAAAGAAAAATACAGATAAGACAATCTTGAAGACAAAGAATGGGGTGGGAAGACTTAGTCTACCCGATATCAAGTATTATAGCATCTCAGTATTACAGTTTAATCTAAGGATACAAAGGAAATCAATGGAACCGAAAGGCAAGTGCAGGTGCAAGGTGGTCTTGTAGGTACTCACGTATGGACGTCTGATCTACAACAAGGAAAAGCTGAGGAGAAGTGGGAAAATGAAAGACTTTTCCATAAACCATGTTGCATAAATTGGCTGGCTGCGTGGAGAAGACAATGACTCTCCACCCTAAAGGATGACTCTTCACACCATCCACAGAAATCGTTATCAGTCAGATTGTGGATCTAAATGTGAAAAGTGAGAGATTTTAAAGGAACGTATAGAGGAAGGAGTGATGCCTCTATAGAAAGAAAAAGCGTGCATTGATACCTGCAGGGGTGAGTAGCCGTGGAACAGTGTGAGAGCCACATGAAGATTTGAGAATCTTAAAAATCAGAGCAGAGGCAGTACAGGTAGGCAAGACCAAAGTTATAGAGTCTCTTTTTGGTCTTTCTAAGAGTTTGTGGGATTTTTTTCAGTGGAGGACAAATATGAACGCATTTACATGTAGAAATATCACTTCTGATGCTGGATTTTATGGCAGGGAACCAAAGTAGAAAGTTCTTGTGATAACACAGACGAGAAGTGACTAGAATCTTAACAAAAGTAGTGGAAATGAAAACAAGATGAAATATGCTGGAGGTCATTTTAGATGGCAGAAAGTGTGTCATTTTGAGACTCCCTAGGAATGAGGTCTATGACTTGGTCATCTCTATTTCCCTAGAAGGTAACGTGTTATCTGATTCCTGGTGGTTTTCCAATAATTTCTTGCTCATTGAATGAGGGAAACCAGGTCACAGCTTATAGGGGTACAACTGAGTGAGACAGGGACGTCTTTTGGCTTTCTTCTGTGAAAAAACTGCTTTCATTAATATGCAAGATAAATACCGAAAAAAAATAATAGCTCTTTTTTTAACTTAACCATAAAAAAGATGGTCAGTATTAATTGGGAATAATTTTCTGCAGAGCATTCTTTTATTTAGTGTATAGAGCAACCAAAGAGGGCAATTTAGCTAAACATGTCCAATGCCTTCTTTGGGGCTCTGTGAATAATAGAGAATGACTGAACCAGGGCTGATGACACTTTGCATTTCTCCCCAGACATGGATCAGTGTGTCAGGTGTCCGGATCACCAGTATGCCAACAGGCAGTGAGATCGCTGCCTCCAAAAAGCTGTGACCTTTCTGGCTTATGAAGACCCCTTGGGGACAGCCCCGGCCTGCACAGCTCTCTCTTTCTCTGGCCTCACGGCTGTGGTCCTGGGGGTCTTTGTGAAGCACCTAGACACTCTCACAGTCAAGGTCAATAATCGGACTCTCAGCTACATCCTGCTCGTCTCCCTCACCCGGTGCTTCCTCTGCTCCTTACTCTTCATCAGCCGTCCCAACACAGCCACCTGCATTCTTCAACAAATCACATTTGGAGTTGTTTTTACTGTGGCTGTTTCTGCCGTCTTGGCCAAAACTCTCACTGTGCTTGTGGCCTTCAAGGTCACCGCTCCAGGGAGAAGGATGAGGCAGTGGTCGGTGTCAGGGGCACCTAACTTCATCATTCCTGTCTGCTCCTTTATCCAACTGAGTCTCTGTGGAGTCTGGCTGCGGACCTCTCCTCCCTTCATTGACATAGATGCGCACTCTGAACAAGGCCACGTCATCATCGTGTGCAACAAGGGCTCGGTCACCGCCTTCCGCTGTGTCCTGGGATACCTGGGCTCCTTGGCCCTGGGCAGCTTCTCCTTGGCTTACCTGGCCCATAACCTGCCTGACACCTTCAATGGAGCCAAGTTCCTGACGTTCAGCATGCTGGCATTCTGCAGTGTCTGGGTCCCCTTCCTCCCCGTCTACCACAGCACCAAAGGCAAGGTCATGGTGGCCGCGGAGATCTTCTCCATCTCGGCCTCCAGTGCAGGGCTGTTAGGCTGCATCTTTGCTCCCGAGTGCTACATTATCTTCCTAAGGCCAGAGAGAAACACATCAAACGTGTTAAGGAATAAAATATGTTCAGGGAGAAAATAATCAAAATGTAATTTATTTTCATAAGCCACAAGAATTTGCATACACCTGAAAAATAATCTACCACATAGTTGCAGGCTGACTTTAAGTACCAACTAAATGTACCTTACATCTCCAATTAATTTATTGCTTTATTTTTCTTTTGGCTTTGGACAATGATCCTTGGGCATTCAAATGCACAAATACACAACCATGAATATTACGTCAGATTAATTCTTGTCGAAAATGATGTGTGACAGATTGCAAAAATGGCCACACATTGTCCTCTCCCTCTATTCGTGTGTTTTGGTTGTACCCCCTCATGTTGACTCTGAGTGGACTTGGCCTTGTGTCTTGCTTTGGCCAATGGGACATTAACAAACGACATAAGCAAAGGCTTTGAAACCTCACACACGTTGTTGGTACTTCCCCTTCTCCAGCTGCTCTTGAGAAACATGTGACCATCAATATGTGAACGAGTCTAGACAGATTGCACATCTCCATCACTCCAGGTGAGTTCCACTCAACAATCAGATATGTGAGGAAGGCCATCCTACACCATCCAATACCAGCTGAGCCACCAATAGGTCTGGATCAAAAGAACTGCCCAGCTAACCCACAGAATTTAGAAACTGGAAACTATTTCTTCCTCCTTAAAATTAAACCCTGTCAATAACAGAGACTGTACTGCACATGTGTCAGACAGGAATGCATAGCCCTGGTATGACCCTGTAATCAAGAATCTTCAGAAGTGTTACCACTAGAGCCCTTTACAAGGTCAGAAGTCCTTCAATAAGGAAAATCTGCCTTCCAGCAGCCTAAGTAGCTTGATTACCATTTACGGACTGATTCAAGACTAGCCAGTCAGCTTACATGGGCCCAGCTGCAGCTCAGTAGTCCCCAACTCCTTAAGTTTTTCCCCAAACTTGTATCAGAGAGACAGATTTGAGAGCCTTGTCTCCTGTCTCCTTGCCACTTGACCTCACAATAAAACTCTTTCTTTTCTAAAAGTCAGTGCCATAGTATTGGCTTCTATGCACATCAGGCAGTGAGTCCTTGCTTGGTAACACTGGGCACAATGTAATAAAAGAAACACAGAAGATGGAGAATGCTTAGGATACATTTTATGTATTAAACATTCATCGGCCAATAACATTATTTAATCCATAATGTTTTATTCATATCTTACTATGTTTTTTCCATTGGATTTTCTTGCCTCGACTGGTGTTTTAGGATGCTTGGTCCAGGGGTAGTTCAGAGAAACCTCAAGGTAGAATTCAGTAACTCTCTGGGTCTTTGTAACTGAATGACACGATTAAATTTTAACAACTTATGTTACTATTGTAACATTTTAATCCCTGAAAATTGGAATTGGGTCTGGTCCTATTGTCAAATGTGCATTGCAATGCTATTGATTTTCCCCATTAAATTGTTCTAAATCATCTCATCAATCTATAGTTATTACTGCCACTTTGTAATCAACAGTGACCAATCCCTAGACCATTAATTCTCAGCAGGGATCATTTTTTTTCCCACGTGGCAATGTCTGAAGACATCTTTGATAATCACAACTGGTGCTGGGAGACGTTACTTGCATTTAGCTGACAGAAGCCAGGAATACTGCTCAATATCCTACAATGCACAGGATGCCCCCACCACAACCAAAAATTATACAGCTCAAAGTTCCAATAGTGCAGAGCTTGAGAAATAATGCTCTAAGTGGAGGCAAAGAACATTTAATTTATCATCTTTGTCATTCTTACCTTCAAGAAGCTTGTAATTCCAAGAGGCATGATTTACAAAGACCCACATCATTTGTGAAACAGCACACAAAATGTAGGATAACACGTGTTGCAGACTGTAATAAATGAATATTGGAGATGGCATTGAAATTCTGAATAAGACTGTTTTTGTTTTTTTTTTTGACGAAGATTAGCCCTGAGCTAACTGATGCCAATACTCCTCTTGTTTCCGAGGAAGACTGGCCCTGAGCTCACATCCATGCCCATCCTCCTCCACTTTATACATGGGACGCCTACCACAGCATGGTGTGCCAAGCGGTGCCACGGCCACACCCGGGATCCGAACCAGTGAACCCGGGGCTGCCGAAGCGGAACGTGCACACTTAACCGCTGCGCCACCGGGTCAGCCCCAAGAAGAGCGTTCTTGAAGGATGTAGAAGCTGATTCTTGGAGAGTGCAATGGGATAAGAGAGGAAGAAAAGAAAATAGAAAGAAGGCAGCCTTCATATTGGGAGGGAGAAAAAGTGTAGAATCGACAGGACCAAGCCCGATGCACCCGGGATATTTGGCTGGTCTGTTCTGTCTTTTTGCAACTGTCTCGGACCAGAGAATAACAGTAACATTAGTAGGACTTAAACAGAAGGATGTGCCGACTACCCAGGAAAGTTGCATGCTGTTTTTCAGGAGCTAGTTCCCAGGAGCTGCTATTTCTTGTCCCTGTGGTTTCAGCCCCAAGCCATCATATTTCCATTTTCAGTTCAGGGAGATGCTTATTTCATTTTTAACATGGTTTTCTTTTTAATATATATTTGGAATATATTATCTGTCATTTTATTTGTTTGAAGCAAAAGGAAGATTTTCTCTTCAATTCACTGGATCCTTTTGATGGGAAGTGACCCTATAAAATCTGTCTACTTATAAACTATTTTTTTTAAATTTTTTATTTATTTATTTTTTTCTTTTTCTCTCCAAAGCCCCCAGGTACATAGTTGTATGTTCTTCGCTGTGGGTCCTTCTCGTTGTGGCATGTGGGACGCTGCCTCAGCGTGGTTTGATGAACAGTGCCATGTCCGTGCCCAGGATTCAAACCAACGAAACCCTGGGCCGCCTGCAGCGGAGTGCGCGAACTTAACCACTCCGCCACGGGGCCAGCCCCTACTTATAAACTATTTTTTAACAGAAAGCAGAGTCTACTACAGTGACTGAACTGCACACTGCTTTTTTTTCCACACGAAGCATATATATTGGAGGTCTTTTTATAAAAGCACATGAAAATATGTCTCATTTAACAAATTTGACTGCATATTATTCATTACATTATGTTGATGAAAATAATAAGAATAATTAGAAGTTTTCACATATTGAGGTATATGGGGAAGCTGTTCTGGTTTAAACCTGATTCAGCCTAAAACTTGTTTTTTCCCAGAGCAGCTTGACTTATGGCCCATAGAACATGCGTTATACATCTGCTTCAAACATTTTCCCAGAGCAAAGAATGCACTCATTAAAGATAAGGATGAACATCTCCCTCTCTGATGCCAATACTAGTCCTTCTTTGAAGATTAGCTTTTCTTTCAGGAAAACCAAGGTCAAGGTTAGCTGCTGTGTGTGTGCTGAGCTGCAGCAAAATGTCTCCTTGTGACTTTGAGGAAAAGAAAATTGTATTCCTATCACGTGTGTTCTTTGCTCTGAAACAGTATATAACCGTGCTATAAATCACGCTTCTGCAAAGTGATTTCTTCCCTGGTGGAGATTGCACTCCTGGGCTAGTCCTCAGCTTGGCTCAGGTAAATATCACCTTATATTTCTAATCCATGGATTGGTTATTGATTATTTCTGTCAATGATATGGACATAGAAATTATGTAAACAGTCCTGACTGATTGACACCTTGTTTGCATTACCAACAGTGCTCCAGTCAACATACTTGGAGAATTTTTGTACAACATATCTGTTGTATTTAAACAAAATGCCAATTATTATATGTGAGAGTGCTCTTTAATTCAGATTTTTGGCTTGGGCTACAGCAAAGAGTCAGTTCCAATAAGAGACAACCAAGAAAATTGTGAGTCACTTGTTGCTTGCCAGACACACATTTAGTCACATTCAACAAGTTAGTAAACAATTAGCAAATTGATCAAATAAGCAACAATGAGCTAATGAAAGCCCTGTGCTGCCTTATTCCCAGGATTCGATCAGTCTTTCTTGGCCTAGAGCCACTATTTGCTCCCTACTGATGCATCAAGGTAAACCTTTGGTCCTGGATTAAGCAGTGCAAGGGGCTCACGGTGACCTCGGGGCAGACATACAATGGTCCAGTCCGCTCCAGAGAGACTCAAGGGGACTGATGCTGTGGTTTCCTAGTGCTTGGTGGCTGGCAGGGATAAGCCAGGCTAGCTTGGCCGACCTTTGAGTGTGGTACCCTCGTGGACCTGTAAATGTATTTACAGGTTTCAGGTAACATGTTTACACACACAGTGCTCCTTTTTCCTCCATCCAACACATCACAGCAAATAATTCAGGGTGATACAGTATATCACATCACTTTGAATTTATGTATCATCTTGTATTTATAAATTACACTTATCACAATATCCTTAGGCTAAATTCATAGCAGTGGAATTTTTAAATGAAAGCATCATGGACATATTAATTTTGGATCGTTAGTGCCAGATTGTCCTCCTGAAAAAGGTTGCATTATATGCGAGTTTTATTCATGTAAAGTTGAAATTGCATGATATAAAAAGTCATACTGTGGACACGCATTTTGAAACCATGTGAATCTCCCTAAATTTTAATTTCTCAAGAGGAATTACATAACTTCGAAGCCAGCAGGTGGAGTGAATCGTACACTCTGCTTATATTGCTGCCATGTGGAGGAGACGCTTGAGGTGTTTAAGCAGAAAAGCAACAAATCCTTTGTCCAAAACCTAAAAATCCCACACAAAATTTCCTTAAATGAATTATAGTGGTGCTTGGCTGCTATTTTAACATTTACTGTCATTATAATTTAACATTGTTTTAAAAATATTGTCTAGTAACAAAGTTATCCATGCCTTTGTTAATTCTAGTGATGAAAAACACACCCCAAATCCAATGAGTTTGGAAAAGATATTAGAAACAGTAAAACAAAGCAAATAAGGCCAAACCACTGCTGTGATACACCACGCTGGTTTACGTTGGGAGCATTTACAGGAGGACATGTTCGAGGTGATACTGAAAAAACAAAATTATCCTTAACCATGGCTTAGGATAGTTTCAAAAGAGTCACCAGGGAAATAAAACAGGAAAGTGCTGGTGACCTGACCACAAGGTCATGTCTGGTGACAGTACACCCCTAAGCGGGGATGGTGGTGTGCTTTTGCATTGCAAGAATGCACCCCCCTTTTTTATACTTATTCTTATGGGAATTATTAAATTATGCAAATGTCCAGTGATGCAAGACCCTTGGGAGCATAAAATGCAACAGCGAGGCCAAAGAGGGATCTTTGAGCTGAATCAAGATGTCATCAATTAGTTTTGGGCAAGGTGGTAATAGTTAGAAGAAGAAAACCCACTTCGTTCCCTGATCATTAGAAAGGATTCTTGGAGCATTTAATTGCACGTGGTATCTAATACTGGATTCTGGCTCTAAGAATTCTTGCACGTGCCCTTTTCTCTCTATGGAGATAGAAGCCAAAATAGAGGAGTGTGTCAGCACGCATTTTCATAGGAAAGATGGATGGCGGCATTTGTCCGATCCATATGTGACCGCACGGGGGCGCCGTCCAGAAGCAGCTCAGCTTTCTGTGCCTTGCCAAGAAGCAGTGACAAGATGAGCCTGAGGCGGCGGTTGGACAGACGCGGTGTCTCTCCTGTGACAGAATTCTGATGGCTGCCCCAGTTCCTCCTGCTTGACGGGAGAGAATAGGGAGAAAAAGTTGAAGAGAAATTAATACTTCAGAAATAAACTAAAACTTCTAGCATGTCTAGAGATGATAAACTAGAATTTCTCTAAGGTCCAAAGCTCAGTAAAGAGGTCCTAATATCTGACTTTGCCTAGAGCCTTTTCCCCCAAAAACACCATCTATGATGGTTTTATTTATTTTATCTTTTTACAAACATTTACAGTGTTTTAGCCGTGTGCTGGGCAGCATTCTAAGAACCTAATGTATATGCCCTCATTTAATCCTCACACTGAGAGAGATACTATTATTAACCCCATTTTACAGATGAAGAAACTGAGGCACAGAGACAGTAAGTGGCTAGTGCAAGGTCACACAGCCTGGAAGTGGTGGAGATGGGATTTGAACCCACACTTGGGCTCCATTTAAACAGAACAGTGACGGATCACTTAAATGCTAGAGAGGAGCAATGAAGGAGGAGGATCAATGAAGATTGTAAGCTTGAATATATGATTTTTAGAATGTAAAGTGTTGTCCAAGGATCATGGATTATAATTATCCAGTTCTTGGTGGTCTTCGGGTTCATTCAAAGCAGCAGTTCTCAAACTTTGGTGTGTATGAGAATCACCTGGAGAGCTGATAATCACATGGAGGCCCAGTCTCATTCAAGTAAGATGGAGTATTACTTGTTAGTATTGTTACCAGCTTCCCCAGATGGTTCTGAGAAGCACTGAGCTAAATACTCAAACATTCGCAACTCAAAAGGTTGCTTTTCACACTTGCTTTCCTTAGAAGATATAGGACAAGAAACAGCATCACCTACAGGGCAGTATTAAGTATTTCCCCACAGCGACTGTCCTCGTAGATTTCCAGGGACTATTCTCTTTGGCCCTTGCGCTGAACACTTTTGGTGCCCCACCCAGATCCTCTTTACCAGGCCAGCACACCCACACTCCAGCTGCTGTGAGTGTTGGTTACTAATGACTTACGGCTTCCTCCTTCTCCAGAGAACTGCCCTCAGTCAAAGGAGCTGCCTCTCCAGGAAGGTTAAACACCATTCTTTCTCAGTAAATCACAAGGATTCTAATCTCCATCTCAGGCTCTGCTTTTGAGGAACTTAACCTAAGGCAGCCCCCCCCCCCCCGCCCCCCACCGCCAGGAGACAGCTCAGGTGTGAGGGAACAAGACCATGTGGGAGAAAATGTGCAGCGGCTATGCTGGCTTAGAAGCTCCATGTCCCTGATAAAGCTTGTATCCCTTGCAACAGCTCCATGGACATAGCATCCAGGCCACAGTGTGGGACAAACCCAGCTACAAGAGTCACAGCACTCAGGAACCTATGGCTTCCTACCAAAACGCTTAGAATCTATTCCTAATCCTCCCAAGCTAGATAATTTCACAAACCAGGGATTGTTTTCATCAGATACATCCATCAAGTTTTTACTCAAATGTCAGCTGTTCATGAGGCCCCTCATGGCCATGTATTTAAAACTGAACTCCTCCCACCGCACGCATTCCTGATTTCTCTTCTGTCTCTTTTTTTCCATGGCTTATATCACTTTGCAACATACTGTATAATCCACTTTTTGTGGTTTATTGTTTGCCTCCCCGCTACCAGAATGTCAGCTCTGTGAGCACAAGAGTTTTTGTCAATGTGCCCCATGCTCTTTCCCCAGCACCTAAACCTGTGCCTGGCACATACTATACACTCAATAAATATTTGTTAAATGAGTCCTATTAAATAAATTTAAAATTTTTTGTTAATTATCACCAGATATTTGTGGATGGACTGAGGAAAGAAAGAAGGAAGGAAGGAAGGAAGGAAAGGAAAAAGGAAGGGAAAGGAAGGATGGAAGAGGGGAAGAAAGAAAGAGGAAGAGGGGAAGAGAGATGGAGGGAGGGAGAGACAGAGAGAAAGAAAGAGAGAAAAAGACAGGAAGGAAGGAAAGGAAGGGAGGGAGGGAAGGGAAGAAGATAGGAGGGTGGGAGGGAAGAGCGGAGGGAGGGAGAGAGAAAGAAAGAAAGAAGAGTTCTTCTGGTTTTGGTCTCAAAACCCAGAAATTTCAGCTGCATAATGCAGGAACCTAATGAAATTTCTCATTTGTTTCAGATCAAGAAGCCAGGAAGCTCCTGGTAGCACAAGATGTTGGGTTCAGACAGACACGGCATTGCAGAAGAGCTGAGCTTACCATTTTGGTGTGGGTAGTAGAAGGAGATACTTCAGTGCTTTCAGTTTCAACCCCTTTCAGCATCCCACTAAACCATTTCCTGTATTCCTTTCGCACCTGAACGTTTGAGGAACATTGAGACTTGTGTTACATCCAGAGCTTGGCTCAGGAGAAAAGCCCTTAAAATAGGAGACTAAAGATATGGGTCCAAGTCCTACTCTCTACTGCTCTCTCATCGGTTTTCTGTATAATCTTGGCCGTGCTTGTGTTGATTCATTTTACTTAAATTCAGCTTCCTCAATAGGAGAAAAGGTGCTTACTAAGTGTCAGGCACCAGATGGACTTTATATATAGTGATGATGACGATGATGATGATGGTGGTGGTGGTGGTGTTGATGAAGGTTATGGTGGTGATGGCAATGATGGTGACGGTGAAGGTGATGAAGACGGTGGTGATGATAAAGAAGGTTATGATAATGATAATGAAGGTGATGATGAAGATAATGAAGGTGGTGATGGTGATAGTGAGGAAGGTGATTATGATGATGATGAAGGTGATTATGAGGATGATGATACTAATTATGAAAGTGATTACAGTCATGATAATGATGATAATGAAGGTGACGGTGGTGTCGGTAACTATGATGATGAAAGTCACTCTTTATTGAACACAGCCATGTTCAAGGCACTGTATACGCAATATATCATTTAATCCTTACATGAACCCAATGAGGAAGGTACTTCTCTTACCCCCAATTAAGGATGAAGAAGTTGAGGCTCTTGGAGGTAAATTGACTTGTTTAAGGTCAAACAGCCAGTGTTCAGAACCTTGTCATTCTTACCCCAGATCCCTGACACTAACCCCTACACCAAACCACACCCTATGATTCCATGAACTGCCTTCTTTTAACCTCCTTAACATGTTCTTAAGAAGACATTTAAGGATTTAATATTCGACATTATTTCACCAAGGCACTTAAGTTGTATTTTACTTCTGTGAGTGAGGAATACCAAGCATTAGCAAGGCAATAGAAGACAGAAGACAAATTAGTGAAGTATTAACATGGTCTTTTTGCCCCTAGCATCTTAATTGGTGGTAGTTCTACTCAATAGCAAAGGAAAAAAATCCAGAAAAACTTGTACCAATCTTCCATAAAGAACGAAATTATAATAATGACCTCACTGAGAACATAATGTGTGCCAAGGACTGTGGTATAAGATTTATATTGCATTATCTCATTTAATTCTCAAAACCATGAGGTACGTATTGCCACATTTGTGGGTGAGAAAACCAAGGCTCAGAGAGGATAAGAAACCTGCCCAGGTCCACACAGCAACTCATTCAGTGGAAAAACTGGGATTAGAGCTGAAGTCTCTCTGAGTTTGTAGTAGATTATGCCAAATATTCCAGTGTCCCTCCCTATAGGGCACCTCACTACTGGAAGATTATTGATTTTCTCTCTGGTAAATTCAAGTATGGCCATGTGACTTGTATTGGCCAATGAAAGAGAGCTAAGCTGTACTTTGCCATGATCTCCTCTCCCTTTGCCATGAGAATACCAAAGTTCTAAATAAGGGCTGCCCCTTCAGCCTACAACCCAGAGTCAAGACAATGGAGATCAAGCCACAGCTATGTAGCTTGAGTGATAAATAAACATTTACTGTTGTAAGCCACTGAAATTAGAGAGGGGGGAGCTATCTGTTACTGCAGCATAATCTACCTTATCCTAACTGATACATGCTGTGCTTTGAACTGAAATGTGTCCCCCTGAAATTCATATGATAAAGCCCTAACCCCTGAATATGACTGTATTTGGAGATATGACCTTCATGAAAGTAATTAAGGTTAAATGAGGCCATAAATGTTGAGCCCTGATCCAATAGGATTAGTGTTCTTATAAGAAGAAACATGAAAAATGTATCTCCTTGTCTCTCTCTTCGAAGAACACAGTGAGAAGTTGGCCATCTGCAAGCCAAGAAAAGAGCTCTCATCGGAGCCTGACTGTACTCATACCCTACTCCCAGACGTCTAGCTTCCAGAATTTTGAGAAGATAAATTCCTGTTGTGCAAGCCCTAAAGTCTTTGGTATTTTTGTTGTGGCATCCAAACCAGATGAATGCATGCTCTCAAGAGATGTTAGAATGCTAATGAAACCCAGAGCACATGGCATACCCAAGCAGCACCTTAACTCTCTTCCCAGAATCAAGACCACCCAAAAATACAAACACAAAAGGTCAGAGAAGAGTGAGAATGTGAAGGACCATTCAATAAGACTTTGGGACTAGGCTGGTGGGAGACAAAAATAATTAGCCTTACCTGGCGATTAAGGAGACAGTGTACCAAAAAGAGAAAAAAGCCCTGCAGGACATTGATGATGGTGAATGCATAGGCAATGACTGATCCGATTGTATTCCCGACTTCTTCAACCATAAAAAAACCAAGGCCCCAAGAACAGCCCAGGATAAATAGCTGAGCAATGGCTTTAAATGTCATGACTCTGAAAAGGAAAAAAATTAATAATAACTACCATTTAATAGGCATTCACTACATGTTGGTCACTGTGCTAAATGCTTTGCATGCCTTACCTTATTTAAACCTCACAACAACCTTCTGTAGTTAAGGAACCTACAAAAGTCATGCAGCTTGACAATGAGGCAGAACCCAAGTTTTCAACCACTGCCTCTGAGAATAACACTTTCTCCCACTCTTTGTAAATGATTTATCTTCAAAGTCTTTTACCTGGACCTATTGGAAGATTTGTGGAAAGTGCCTTCTAGAAATTTGTATTGAAAAATTTGGATGATGATGACATCACGACTTCAGACACGTCATAGTGTTGGATTTCTTCCAACAAAAATTGTGTTTGGTAAAATGGAATGGGGCGGTTGATGGCAGCTGGCTGGGAGAGTTGGTGCATGGGAGTGTGTGTGTGTGTGTACAAGAACACATGCATGAGCCTGACCTCATCCACACACGCGTGGAAGGATGGGAAACACTAAGAAGGGTGACATTCTGACCCTCTAGAGGAAACTGAGAAGAGATGAAGAAGATGATGAAGAAGAGAGATGAATAAACTCAGGTTAAGAGATGTCAGGTTGGTCTGATAAGTAGATGAGATCAAAGCCAGGGTCTGAAGTTGGAGAGAGATTCTTTTAAGTTTTGTCCACATGACTCATCAATGCAAGGTAAGAAGAGCAGTTTGTTCCTCTTATCAATGGGGATATTAGTAATGCTCACCACGTAGGTTGGAGTGATGAGCATTCAATGAAATAATATTTGTCAATGCCCAGCATCTATCAAGTTCTTAGGTAATATTAGTTGTTGTCGTCATTATTTTTAATAATTCAGATCAGCACCAGTGACAAATGAGTTTCTACAACCAAGGAGAATGGAATCCAAAAGTAAGCGTACCCTTAGGGGGGAAAAGGATAATACTCTAGGCGTTAATTTTATATGAAGTGTCATCTCTTAATACTCTTGGCATTCATTTTATATGAAGAGTATGCTACACAAAGGAGGCACCCAATGAATATCCACTGAATAAAGAGATGAGGCAGTACATTGTTACCTGAAAATTATATTTTTTACTTCTATAAGTTGTCCCTCATGTACTATTTATCTAGTACCAGGAAATTTTATATCATATTTTTTATGGGTTTTTCTTCCCCTGACAGAATGGTCCTGTAGGTAAAAAAAATCTGTGGATACCACTGATTCTTGTACCTTCTTACCTGGTATCCTGAATGGTGGAAACTTCTTTATTGAGGGAGGAAAGTTTGTTTCTCAAAATCCACAGAATTAGGAAGCAAAACACCAAGTTTATCTGTGGAAACAGCATGGAAAATTGCCTTGAAATTTTCTTTTGAGGCATGTCATGTAACTCAACTTGAGCTGGACCGAAAATTTTTTTTCCCAAAAGATACAGGCTTTATAAGGATGATATGGATGTATGCTCTTGTCTTTTATACAGCATACAGTATACAACCAGTGTCACTTGATGTTTGATTAGGGTGACCATATAAATTATCATTCAAACTGGGACACCTTGAAAGTGAAAGAGTGCTATTTGTATCTATACGAGGTCAACAGATATAAATAGGAAGTTCCTGGCAAACAGGAAAACATGTCGCTCTATGCAGAATAGATACTTGCTAAATATTTGTTAAATGAATGCATGTAAAATTTTGAAAAGAACGCCCAGCAGAAGGTTATGATATATTAAAGCAACCAGTGAGCTAGGGGAAGTCAGGGAAAGACATGTGAAGACAGTATTTCCAGTGAGAGGAGTTGATAACATTAGGCTGTATTTCCTTATCTTCATCTCATTTCCACTTTAGCAGATAAGAAACATACTTTCTATGCTTGGCCAACCCAGGGTGGGCACACAAATAAATAACTATCACTGGTCACCTACCAAGATAATGACCGCCACTGGCCCCATGAAGCTCCAGATGAACCCTTTATGAACTTTGAGCCAGCAGCTGTTGAGAGAAAGATAAGGATTAGCTGCTTATTCCTCAGGAGAAGGCAAAGGACTTGAACCCATGCTCCTGTAGCAAGATCTGAGCAGTGCCAGGAGCTGTTCAGTTCAGATCTGGATTCTAGAAGGAATCGGACAAAGATTCCTCATCTGACACAAGCTCTGAGTCTCCATTTCCCCATGTGTAGAGTGTGGCCAGCAGAAGTATTGAAAAGATGAAATGATTACTGTAGCTCCAGACCAAGTCTCGAAGTCAGGTGGCGTCAGGGCTCTTTGTTCATCTCCTTCAACATTGTGTTAGCTATTCTACGTCTTTTCCCTCTCCATACAAACGTTAGAATCAGTTTTTCAGTAGCCACAAAATAATTTTCTGAGATTTTGATTGAAAATGCACTGAATCTACTCAGGTTGACCTTTTTTTTTTTTTTTTTTTTACAATATCGAGTCCTCCTATCCATGAACATGGACTCTCTCCTCATTTTTTGAAACTTTTTTGATTTCTTTCATCAAAACTTTCCTCGTATACCTCTTGTAGGAAAGCTTAAATGAGAAAAAGTGCATACAGTTTTTAGATACAGTCCCTGTCAAAGAGTTAAGGTTCAAGAAATGTAGGCATCCTAATAATAACGATTGCTATAATAAGAAAGAGAGTAGAAACAATAATTTAACTACAGCTATCAAAACTACCAACACTAATTAAGCATACTCCATATACCAAATACTTCATTGCCAAAATACTTTGTGTTCTGTCATGACTTACGTTGCCAAAGGTGGTAGAACTTACTCTGAAAGGGGACCTGGCAGTACAAAACTGGTAAAAATAACAAGAAATTGCCAACTCTTGGTGGGCACAACATCTCCTACACTTAGCTCTATTCTAAGGGTTGCAAACTATGACCCACGGGCCAAATCCAGTCCACCTCTTGTTTTTGTAAATAAAGTTTTATTGAAACAGTCATATCCATTCATTTATACCTTGTCTATGATTGCTTTCACACTACAAGGGCAACACTGAGCAGTTGCCACAAAGGTCATATGGCCTGCAATGCCAAAAACAGTTACTATCTGTCCCTTTACAGAAAAAGTTTGCCAATCCCTGATCTACCCTACCATTATATCTCCAGAATCATTCTGGCAGGACACGGGGTTCAAGTTCTGAGTATGCTTCATCTGTCCCTGAATTTCCTGAAGTTGCATCCAAAACTTTGTATGGATATACAGTTGTCTGGGGAAATAGATCCTGGATTTCACCAGCACTCTCAAAGGGATCCAACCTCAAAGATGCTGAGAACCACTGCTCTACGGACTTCCAAGAGAAAACAGAATTCAAGTTTAAGGAAGGACTTGAGTTTGAAGTGCAATTCAAAATTGGAAAATGGATTAAAAATTGTTTTTTAATTTTAGACCATGTGTTGGCCATGGACACCACTTCCACCATAAATGCAAACATCATGCTTACTGAGTATAGGTTCCATAGTTTTTGTGTCCTACTATTGCAGACACAGCCACAATCACAGCTGGAATCCCATAGCCGAAAGGGTACATGAACCTCTTGTTGAATCTGCGTATGGTGGTGTAGTTGGCCACCGTGAGGTTCCTAACAGTGAGAAAGAGGTACAGCCCTTCCAGGAGCATCCAGGTGAAGGAGGCCAAGTAGAGATAGTGCAACACCCCTGCGATGATGGAACACAGCACCTGAGGGGAGAGGAGCGTTAGGAATGTGGAGCTGATGTGGTCCGTACCTGATTGTATCCTCAGCACTCATCACTTCCTGGATGCTGGCCTGGAATCTCAATTACTAACACCTGTGCCATTTTGCTTGGGGGCAACACATATTCTGGGGGCTTTCGATGGCCATTGATATCTGCTTGCCCTGTGCATAAGACAGGCCAGAAGAGCCAAGGAAGGAATGCTGTGAGAGCAGCCCTCAAATCCATGATGGAGGAGAGCTGACAAACAAATGCTCCACTGAGCTTGCCCTTTGCGTGGGGGTGATGGTTAATTTTATGTGTCAATGTGACTGGACTAAGGGATGTCCAGACAGCTGGTAAAACACATTCTGAGTGTGTTTGTGAGGGTGCTTCTGGAAGAGATTAGCATTTGAATCAGTAGACTGAGTAAAGAAGATCACCATCACCAACAAGGATGGGCACCATTCAATCCATTAAGGGCCTGAATAGGACAAAAATGTGGAGTAAGGCAGAAATTGCTCTCTCTGCTTGAGCTGTAACATCCATCTTCTCCAGCCTTTAGACATCAGCAGTCATGGTTCCAATAAAATTCTATTTACAAAAACAGATGGTGGGCCAGATTTGGCTGGAGCATTATAGTCTTCCAACCTCTTCCCATTTTCAAATGAGGAACCTGAGACTCAGAGAGATTAAAACCTCACCCAAGATCACACAGCTAGTGAAAAATAAAAAGGAATTTGAAACCCAAACTGTCTCCAGAAAGCATACTTACTCTTAACCATAGCACCATAATTCCTCTCAGGGAAAAAAAATAGTGCTTTCATAACCTGCTGGCTGTGAGATCACAGACTTTTAGGGTTAGAAGGAGCCTTGAAGGATATTTAGTTCTAATTCTTCCTGGATATGATGCTGAATGATCATGCTCAAGCTAAAAGCTAACATTGTTGTGTGAGTGATTAATCCAGACTCCTTTTATGTTTTATCTGGCTAAGCCCCTGCTAGAGCCCCATGATGATGCCCATGTTGTAGAGAGTAAGTTTAAGAAGGAGAAATCATCTCCCAAGAAGATACACAGATGGCCAACAGGCATATGAAAAGATGCTCAACATCATTAGCTATCAGGGAAATGCAAATCAAAACTACTATGAGGTATCATCTCACTCTGGTCAGAGTGGCTATAATTAACAAGACAGGAAACAGCAAATGTTGGAGAGGATGTGGAGAGAAGGGAACCCTTGTTCACTGCTGGTGGGAGTGCAAACTGGTGCAGCCACTCTGGAAAACAGTATGGAGTTTCCTCAGAAAATTAAGAATAGATCTACCATATGATCCAGCTATCTCAATGCTGGGTATTTATCCAAAGAACTTGAAAACGCAAAGGCATAGAGACTTGCACCCCTAGGTTCACTGAGGCATTAACACAATAGCCAAGACTTGGAAGCAACCTAGGTGCCCATCAAGGAACGAATGCATAAAGAAGATGTGGTGTATATACACAATGGAATACTACTCAGCCATAGGAAATGATGAAATCTGGCCATTTGTGACAACATGGATGGACCTTGAGGGTATTATGCTGAGTGAAATAAGTCAGAGGGAGAAAGTCAAATACTGTATGATCTCACTCATAAGTAGAAGATAAAAACAACGGCAAACAAACACATAGCAATGGAGATTGGATTGGTGGTTACCAGAGGGGAAGGGGGGAAAGGGGGAGGGCAAAAGGGGTGATTAGGTTCACATGTGAGGGGATGGACTATAATTAGTTTTTGGGTGGTGAACATGATGTAGTCTACACAGAATTCAAAATACATTATGATGTACATCCAAAAGCTATATAATGTTATAATCCAATGTTACTGCAATTAAAAAAAAGAAGGAGAAATCACTTCAACAAGATCATATAGCAAGTAGGAAAAGAGTTGAGATTCAACTGAAGATTAGTGTGGCAAAGACACCATCCACCAAAAATTCAAGCCCCACTCCAACCCCAATTCTAGAATATAGATTTGTCACTAGGACATGACTTCCCAGCCAGAGACTACATTTCCCAGCACCCTTTGCAGTTAGGAGTGACCATGTAACTGAGTTCTAGCCAATGGAATGTGAGAGGAAGTGAGATGTATCACTTCCTGAGGGGGCCCATAGAAACCTCCCTCATGGGACTCCACCATGCTCTTTTCACTTTCCAGTTGGCTAAAATGGACAGGATCCCAGGATGACCTTGGAAGCTGTGTATGGAAGACAGAAGAGTCTCCATCAACTGGAGGTTGGAGGATAGACATTCTTCAAACCTGTTTGCTCCCCCTCTACTGATACATAGGGGAAAATTAACCACTCTTGTGATAAACCACTGGCATTTGGCGTTTATTTGTTACAGCAGCTCCTGTAATCCTACCTAATACCATCAGTCTGACTCTCAATCACTTAGCTAAATGGCCCCTTGGAAAATATAGGTCTTATTCAAAGTGACACAGGAAGACAGCTGAAATGGAAACTCTTGCTTTTTCCCCCCTACACCATCACTGCTGATTTTTGCCTCTCTCCCCATCTTTCCTCAAGAACTATGGCTAGATTTGATTATGACAATGAGATAATTTGGTTAAATGATATACCTTAGGCTCGGTTTGATCCATCCCGGTGAGAAAGAGGAGGTTGGCCAGGAAGAGGCAGATTGAGAACTGCAGGTGGAGGGTGGTGCTGATGTTCTGAATGGGTCGGCAGAGGAGGAAGGTGAGGGCTGCCAGGAAGAGGCACAGCAGAGAGAGGCTCAGTCCCACGTAGGTGATCACCTCCAGAATAGGATCCACCTATGAGCCACCAAAGGAGGAATCTGTTATAGTTTCCAACTCTGCATTTAGGATCCTGATGGAGTATCAGACGGCTTTCCCAATTCAGTCCGTGAAACAAGTGACTTAATCTGAGACTTGGTGTTCCTATCTTCAAAATGGGGACGGTAATAGCATTTACCACACAGAGCTGTTGAAAAACAAAAACCACTAGACTGGTGCTGTCCGATAGAAATGTATGAGCCACATGTGTAATTTTACCTTTTCTAGTAGCCATGTTTTTAAAAATGTAAAAAGAAACAGGTCAAATTAATTTAATAGTATATATTCAAAATATTATCAGCTCAATGTGTTGAATATAATATAATCAATATAGTGATACAACAAAAATAAAAGTTAAAATTACAATCAATGTAAAACAATTATTAATATTTGATATTCTTTTTTCCATATTAAGCTTTTGAAATCCAGTATGTATCTTACACTTATGGCACATCCTAAGTCAGATGATATATTTTCAATGGTGGAAGTGAAATGTGGTCCTATGAAACAATGAAGTTGTGTTTTAAGGGAAAATATTTCACACTGCTTCTTCATTTAAATAAATTAAATTTAAATAAAATTAAGGATTTTGTTCTTCAGTCATACTAGCCACATTTCAAGTATGCAGTAGCCACATGTGGCTGGGGGTCCTATTAGACAGCACAGCGCTCAAAAATAATCTCCATGAAGGCTGGGATTTATTTACCTGTCTTGTTCTCTGTTCTATCCCCAATGCCTAGAACAGCATCTGACACACAGTAGGCGCTCGTATATGAACTTGTTGAATGAATAAAATGAGGGCATGCATTTAAATATGCAATGTAATGGTTTTCATACAGTAAATATTCAATAAATGAGAACTAAAAAGAAATAGGGGAAGAATTTAGGTAAATTTCTTTAAACCCGAGTTATCCTAGACATGGTGTGGACGTGGAGAGTTCAGAGGGCAATGCTTTTCCATTGGTGAGTGGGTTGCCTTCCTTTTGGTCTGACCAGGAAGCTTTAGCTCTTGCAGAGTAACAGGTATTTTTGATTCCAAATCACCTTGGACCTTTCCACTGTGAGGGCTGATAACTCAACTTCTCAATGTCTGAGAACTTTCTCTGCTAGCTTGAGCTCACTCTGCCCATGCCCACGGAAGCATCAGAGAATTAATATTCCCCAGATGCAGCTTTCAACAAGTGACTGGAGAAGGTGGTGTATGAATGCTTCAGCTCTCTACCTGTCCAGTTAGGACGACTCTGAGCTGTGTCTTCTACACTGACTCCAAGAGTCCTCCAGAGGGAATTAAGCTTCAGTTACCCACGGTGGTAACTAGAATGATAATTCTCTCTGCGTTGGCTTCTGTCCTTTTCCCATTTCACTTCCCCAGTCTCCAACTGGTGCTTCCTGGAA
>NC_060280.1:92472088-92517915 GCF_021613505.1 Equus quagga
GCTGGGCAGATACTTGGGGAAGGCACATGAGGGACTTTGACATGGAGGTCAGAGTAGAAAGATGCTACTTCAGCAACACCCACAAACTCCTGATGAGAGATTTATCTGAGAAATAGAGAAGAGGAAGGGAGACAATCTGAGATTCCATGGTCAAAAAGCTAGATAGGTAAATAGGGCCAGCCCATGTCTGTAGCACAGGAAGATGCCACTTGAGAGTTTCAAATTACATATAAAGTGG
This sequence comes from Equus quagga, assembly GCF_021613505.1. Taxonomy (NCBI): domain Eukaryota; kingdom Metazoa; phylum Chordata; class Mammalia; order Perissodactyla; family Equidae; genus Equus; species Equus quagga. Next base: position 92,472,327 of record NC_060280.1, read on the forward strand.
ATAATTTTATCAAAGTTGGGAATTGTTCATGAAGTAAGGTCACAGAAGTGGGACATAAAAAAGATCGAATATTGATTATAAAGTGATTTAATATTCCAGGGGAGAGTGGAAAATGCCAAGTAGGATTGGGTGACGTACAGTGTATAATTTCAAAAGAGAAGGCATGCACCCTCCCAAGATAAGCATTAGAAATGTCTCCTTCTGACATTTTTCATATTTTTTTAAAGGTGAACATACTTTATTAAAGGCATATTTGGAAATATAAAAATCCTTGCATTCTAAGCTCAGTAAAGCCAAACGGTAACAGTAGACGATCTTTAAGATCTTTTAGTAAGAGATAGGTTTTACTGGAATGCCTAAGAAGTCTGCCGCATCACTTGAAACAAAATTTTTTAATGCAGTTCAAAAATCTCATTACAATGAGCTTCAACCAAGTATCTAAGGGATTAATACAACTTTGTTTTTCATATGTGGTGGTCACAAGGATGGGGTAAAGGAGTCACCATCATTGGTGGCTTTCCCTAATCCCCTTTTTGAGCCAGCTCTCGCCTTCTCCAGAAAGTTGGCCTCAGCTGAGCAGGAACTGCTATACATCTTTCTACCATCCTGGGGGCATCACACAGACAATAATTGACTTACAAGGGATAAAAAAACCCGCCTGGTCCTCTTGCCTCAAAGTGGGACCGATGCTGAGGCACCATCCAAGCTCCAGGGCTCACGCTGGGATCAGGATTAAAGTAGGTTTCAACTGAGACCATGGCCTTGCTCAGCTCCTTCTTGCGTTCCATCCTGCTTCCCTCACTTTCTCTCTTCTCAGAGCCCTCCCTCAATAAATCATGGGTGCCAAAATCCCCATGTCAGTCTCTGCTTTTAGGGAAACTGACCTAAGTTGCCTATTGCCATTTTAGAAATAGTAGTGTTCATAATGGAATTAACAGAGATATTGTTATTAGAAACTTAAACAAAAGGGTGTTCAGGTGACTCTGCAAGAACATGACATTATCTGTAAAACCAAGAGCTGTCCTTCAGGCAGCAGGATATCAGAACAGTGTTCTGTTCCTGTGCAGTAGATTGATGCACTCTTTCCTTGATGCATTCATTCAACAAACATTGTTGATCCAATCTGTGAACTTAAGCTTCTGTTGGGTCATGAGCAGGCAGAGATAAGTGACAAGGAACTCATAGGATAGTGGGGGACAAAAACACGTGAACATCTGATTATAATCCAAAATGTGGCGTATTACAAATAAAAGATTGATAACCTTAGGCACAATGGAACGGAAACGTTAAGGTGGGGAGGCAACCAGATAACTTAGAACTGATGATGGAAACTGTTATATGAGTAGACCTTAAGTAAGCTTCAAATTACTCTATTTCTAATGGCTTACTTTTTGAGAGTTGGGGAAAGTTTGATAGATTTTGTGCAGTTGTAAATGTCTTTCTTCAAACAGATGTTAAGGAAGACATATAAATTCCCTCCCACTGGTAGCCTACCACTAATTTTAAAAGAACTTAACTGCAGACTGTTTAAAATTTAGCTCAAAGTTATTCATTACGGTATTGCCCATAGTACCAAAAAGCTGGAAATGATGCAAACTCATGCTAAATGCATTTTGACACATGTACATCACGGATTACCGTGCAATCACTGGGGGGAAAATTGAAGTTCGAAGAGGTTTGATGAGTTGAAAAGATGTTCACAGTGTGATAATTAAATAAAGATTTTAAAATAACATGGGCGTACTTGTTCTAGGTCAACCTGAGGCCAATTTTCTACGTAGGCATGAGACATCTGGCGCTGTCATGTTACGGTTTTCCCTTTCTGTGTAGACAGGGGTGGTTCATAGAGTATTAATAACCAAGTGTTTTAAGCAAGGGGTGCCAAGGGTCTTGTCCCATTTCCTGAAAAACCAGCTATAAATCTTCCCCCAAAAGATCATGACCAAGTCCAGCAGTGGGATGAGGGAAGGGAAGCACTCATGTTAGGCACAAAATTTAAGGGTGCGTCAAACAAACTAAGTAATTGGGGCTGGCCCAGTGGTGTAGTGGTTAAGTTTGTGTGCTCCGCTTCAGTGGCCTGGGGTTTGTGGGTTCAAATCCCAGGGGCAGACCTATGCACCACTTATCAAGCCATGCTGCGGCAGGAGTCCCACATATAAAGTGGAGGAAGATGGGCACGGATGTTAGCTCAGGGCCAGTCTTCCTCAGCAAAAAGAGGAGGATTGTCAGCAGATGTTAGCTCAGGGCTAATCTTCCTCAAAAAAAAAAAAAAGCCAAGTAATCAAGATAAATACTACATAACTTTTTAAAATACCAAAATCAACGCAAGAAACATCCATGGTAAGCAAAATATCAAATTCAAGATCTGACGGTGCTATGCCGGGTCATAACAGAGCCTGAGGCATAAATGAAAAATGTGTGCCCCTACGTATGATGCCGGCCCTGATATCAGTTCCCCTACATTAAACCCAGCATATGTGGGGTTAAAAACAAAACATTCTTTCCCTGCTTACTCCCCGCTCCCTGGCTCCAGAATCCACCATCCGCCATGGACACAAACAGCCAAGGTCACCCACCTGGATTCCTTATCATCTCCTCCTCCTCCCTGCAGTGTCCCAAGGCTGAATGCAGGCTGGTGGAAAAGCTCCGACCAGCAAGGCCACTGACACCCCCACCTCTCTACAAGCAGCCACATTCCTCACAAACCTTTAAAACCCCTAGCCTCCCCGCTTTTGGGGGGCAGGATGAAATGAGACAAATTTGAAGGCTCACTTACATCTCCCGGCTGACGTCACCTGGAATAAAAACCCTTCCCTTGCCATAAGCCTCATGTTCCAGTTTTTATTTGGCCCCTCTTGTGTGGAGGGTAAAGAACCTATGGTTGTAGTAGTCTTGGTGAGCCAGCCAGGGGGCTCTTGCCCATGGCTCCATGGCCGTGGGCTGACTAAAATTTCCCTGGAATCAGTCTAGCAGCTGCCTAGGTGATTTTCCCCAGTGACTGTCCCCACTACTTTCTGTCTGGCCTGGCACCGCTGACCCTAGGCACATTTTCTTATGGCAAGGAAACAGATCCTAGATTGTTTGTTTGTTTGTCCTTCATTTTGGGGAGTCAATGGACTCTGAAGTAGGAGAAGTTGCCTCAGGGACACCTGTGAACTTCCTTTCCCTCCTCTGGGATCACTTCCATTCATGGAGGGGCCATCTGGGGTCCTTTCTGTCCACAAAGGGGCCATCTGGGCACACATTCCTATAGTTGTAGGGACTTTCTACCCTCAGTCTGAGAACCGGTTCACTGGTGTCTGGCTTTTCTGTGTCTGGGTCTGTGTGGCTGTCTGTCTCTGTGTATTGGAATGGGAAACACGCTGTCTATACCCAAGTAGAGACCATTGGGGTTAATTCTGAGTAGATGGTCTAATTATAGTCATAAGCCAATGTCTAAAAACCGATGATTTTCTTTTGTAACACGGCATGGCAATAATATTCTTTAAATTCTGGAGAGAACATGGCCAAACAATGAATCCTTGGGTTGAAGAGTTTTTAGAGAGCTCTCGTCCAAACAGCTGTTTTACTGGTACCTATGAAAAAGCCAAATTAAAATGAAAATACAATGACTAGTCTTAAAAACTTAATCAAACTTGGGGTCTCAGCTTCTTCTTGTGGTTTTACAGATGCTAATGAAAACATTAAGTTAATCAAGGGAAAGCAAAAAGAGAAAAGTCACAGGACTCAGCCCAACAGGATGGAAATCCTGAACAAATTATTAAAAACGAAAATGGGATAAACAGAACAGACACAAATAAAGTTAAAACAAAGGTTTTAATAAAACACTGCTTAAGGTTAAAAGGGCTAAAGGGGTCCCCCTTTTTGGCCCCCCATCATTAAAGGACTCAGACAAATCTGTTCTATTCAACCCAGTTTAAAAAAATTTCAAAGGTCAGGAGGCAGAAATCACGGTGAGAAACCTGACCACAACTGTTTGGAGCAACAGTTAGGCTGCTCAGGTTAATAAGACTATAAAAATTAAAGTGTTTAAGCTGATATTATATGAAGAGGTTATGTCAACTTTGCCTGAATGTTTTCCTTGGGGATAAATGTTACGTCTAGCTGGAAATGCTTTCCCTACACGATATTGTAATACCAAAACTTACTAATGGAATTCTAATCTAAGTTATAATTAAAAGTATGAGAGTTGGTAAAATTAAGATAAAGTTTTGTAAAATTGGTATATCTAAATGGGGCAATTTCAGTTTACCCAAACTGATGTTATGTAATTGGAAAAAGGCATCTACAACAATGGGAAGCCTGTTTTAATCTTTTGGGGCTTCTAAATAAAATCAGAAATACCTTAATACCTCTTTAAGAGAAAAATAATTGAACAATTAAACTTGCCAGTGGCCAAAGCCAAAAGCTGCTGCTTCTCTCACTGAGATTCGCCACTTCCACTCCCCCGAAATTCCTGATCTAAAATTAAACAAGTGAAAATAAGTAAACCTTTGAGACCATTTGGAATTGTAATGGCCATTCTGGGGAACCTCTGTTTCAGATGAGTCCACCTTAGGGGTCACCCTTAAAAGACAGGATTCAGAATCTCTCATGATGGAATACAGTCTTTGATTAACATGCAGAAACTTCTAAAAGACAAAGTGATTTAACATGATATAAAATGATCTTTGGTAAATAAAAGCCTGTTTAAGTTTGCTAGTTTGGTTTAAAATAGACACATCCTCAGAGTTATCGGCATCGGGTATGATGCAGACATGCAGCCTGGGTTTACTGGTCAAATGAGCTCGTGTCATCTCTGTCACGAAATTTGTCAGCAAAAGTAATAACTTAAAATAATAGCTGATTTTGTTTAATGTCTCATCAGGTTTTTACAGACAATCTAAATATAAATTGTTGAGAACAGGTAAACTAAATAGATGTAAAAGGATAAAGGTTTTTGGAGAAACTTTTTAACAATAATTATGTGTTATGGTATATCTACTTAAAACAACTTAATGGCCCAGGGGAAACTCCAGGGTCCTGTTTTGGCAGTAGGCAAAGCCTCTACTTGCCATTAGCGGAGAGGCCCCTCCCAGCATCCACAACTCTGGGTGGCTCCCGAAGAGAATCCCGAACGGGGCAGCAGCCTGCCAGATGCTGCCGCCAGTCTCACGGACTGCGGCTGTCGCCCGGTTGGGGCACGGGGCTGCCAAAGATCTCCTGGGAGAGGACTGGGGCTGGGTGGAGTTCCAGCAGCCAGCTCTGCAGCCCAGGGGGAAACTCTGGGGTCCTGTTCTGGCAGCAGGGAAAACCTCTACTCACCATTAGTGGAGAGGTTCCGCCCAGAATTCAGAATGCTGGGAGGGTCCCAAAGAGAATCCCAGGCAGGGCACCAGCTGGCCAGCCACCACTGAACTCATGGTCTCCGGCTGTCCCCCAGACAGGGCAAGGGGCTCCCCAAGATCCTGGGGGAGAGGACTGGGGCTGGGTGGAGTTCCAGTGGCCCGGCTCCGTGGCCCAGGGGGAAACTCTACAGTCTCACAGCAGCCTCAGCAATAGCCTCTGCACAGCACTAGTAGAGAGCCCCTCCTGGCAACCACAAGGCTGGAAGACCCTGGGACAAAGGTAGCATAGCTAGGTGAGCCAACCACAGACTGCAGAAGATGCCCATAGCTCTGCTGTGACCCATAGTGGACAAGTGAGAGTTTGTGGGTGCTGACAGTGACAGAGCTGCAAATATAGGTGATCCTTCCCCTGGCTGCTGGGAAAGCCCATAACACGGCTGCAGACCCTAAGGAGGGAGCACATCTAGGTGGTCTGCAACAGGAGGCACCAGCAGCATGAAGCCCCCTTGTGACTGCCCCCACAGCTGAAGAGGGACCCCACAGGACCATGTGACTACGAGGAGGGGCCCAGGTCCAGTCAGCAACAGCTGATAGGGTTCCTGGTTGGTGCAGTATAAACAGCTGTTCCCCCACCACACCAGTAGAAACAAGTGGAAGCAGTAACTAAACTCTATCTCTATGCGGAGGCACAAATCTACACCATCAAGCAATATGAAAAAATATATTAAATCTCCAGAACAGAAGGAAAATGACAAATACCCAGAAAACATCCCCAAAGACAATGAAATATATAACCTAAATGACGATGACTTCAAAAAAGCCATCATTAAAAAACTCAATGAGTTAAAAGAGAATTCAGATAGACAACTCAACGAGTTCAGGAGCTATGTCACAAAAGTGTTTGATACTATAAAGAAGAACCAAACAGAAATACTGGAAATGAAGAACACAATAGAGGAGATAAAGAAAAATCTAGACGCACTAAACAGTAGGGCCGATAATATGGAGGACAGAATTAGCAATTTGGAAGATAGGAATATAGAAATGCTGCAGGCAGAGGAGGAGAGAGAACTAAGACTAAAAAGAAACGAAGAAACTCTCCAAGAATTATCTGACTCAATTAGGAGATGCAACGTAAGGATTATAGGTTTACCAGAGGGAGAAGAGAAGGAGAAGGGGACAGAAAGCCTGTTCAAAGAAATAATGGCTGAGAATTTCCCAAATCTGGTGAGAGAGATGGATCTTCAGGTGACAGAAGCCAATAGATCTCCAAACTTTATCAGTGCAAGAAGACCAACCCCAAGGCATATAGTAGTGAAGCTAGCAAAAGTCAACGACAAGAAGAAAATACTAAGGGCAGCCAGGTAGAAGAAAATAACCTGCAAAGGAACCCCCATAAGGCTATCAGCAGATTTCTCAGCAGAAACTTTACAGGCTAGAAGAGAGTGGAATGATATATTCAAAACTCTGAAGGACAAAAACCTGCAGCCAAGAATACTCTACCCAGTGAAAATATCCTTTAAATATGATAGAGAAATAAAAACTTTCCCAGATAAACAAAAACTAAGGGAGTTAATAGCCACAAAACCTCCTCTTCAAGAAATGCTCAGGAAAACCCTCATACCTGAAAAATCCAAAAAAGGAAAGGGGCTACAAAACCAAGAGCAAAGGAGATAAGTAGAAGGACAATAACAGAAAGCAGCAGCTCTCCATCAGAACAGGTTAGCAAAAGTTAAATAAAACATTAATGATAAAAGGAAGGGAAACACCAAGAATAAATATAACCCTGTCATTTTAACCACAAACTCACAACACAAGAAAGAAGGGGGAAAAATCTGACAATAACAACCTAGAAGGGGAAGAGAAAAGGGATAGAAGGTTTTAATTTAAGGAAATAAGAGGCTATCAGAAAATGGACTATCTCATCTATGAGGTGTTCTATACTAACCATATGGTAACCACTAAACAAATAACAAGAATAAAGACATAAATTAAAAATAAGAAGACACCCAATACAGAAATTTACATACCTGAATTAGTAATCCAAAAACCATGGGATGAGAAACAAAGGAAATGCAAGAGAACCAGAAAACAAGAGATAAAATGGCAGCGGTAGGCCCCCACATTTCAATAATCACTCTAAATGTAAATGGATTGAACTCTCCAATCAAAAGACACAGAGTGGCAGGATGGATCAAAGAACAAGACCCAACAATATGCTGCCTCCAGGAAACACACCTCAGCCCCAAAGACAAACACAGACTCAGAGTGAAGGGATGGAAGACAATACTCCAAGCTAACAATGAACAGAAGAAAGCAGGTGTCACTATACTAATATCAGACAAAGTAGGCTTCAAAGCAGAACAGATAAAGAAAGACAAAGAGGGACAGTATATAATGATAAAAGGGACTCTCCACCAAGAAGACATAACACTTATAAATATATACAGACCCAACACAGGAGCACCAAAATTTGTAAAGCAACTCTTAACAGAACTAAAAGGAGACATCAACAACAATACAATAATAGTAGGGGACCTCAACACTCCATTAACACCAATGGATAGATCATTCAGACAGAAAATCAACAAGGAAATTACAGAATTAAATGAAAAATTAGACCAGATGGACTTGATAGATATACATAGAACACTTCATCCAAAAACAGCAGGTTACACATTCTTCTCAAGTGCGCGTGGAACATTCTCAAGGATAGACCATATCTTGGGAAACAAAGCAAGCATCAATAAGTTCAAGAGAGTTGAAATAATATCAAGCATCTTTTCTGATCATAATGCTGTGAAACTAGAAATCAAGTACAAGAATAAAGCTGGGAAAGGTGCAAAAATGTGGAGACTAAACACACTACTGAACAAACAATGGATTATTGAAGAAATTAAAGAAGAAATCAAACATTATCTGGAGACAAATGAAAATGTAAACATGCCATACCAACTCATTTGGGACACAGCAAAGGCAGTCCTAAGAGGGAAATTCATTGCAATACAGGCTAACCTCAATAAACAAGAAAAATCTCACATAAGCAACCTCAAATGACACCTAACAGAATTAGAAAAAGAAGAACAAACAAAGCCCACAGTCAGTAGAAGGAGACAAATAATAAAAATTAGAGCAGAAATAAACGATATTGAAACAAAAAAGACATTAGAAAGGATCAATGAAACAAAGAGTTGGTTCTTTGAAAAAATTAACAAAATCGACAAACACTTAGCCAGACTCACTAACAAAAGAAGAGAGAAATCTCAAATAAATAAAATTAGGAATGAGAGAGGAGAAATCACAACGGATACCAAAGAAATACAAGGGATCATAAGAGAATACTATGAAAAACTATATGCCAACAAATTGAACAACTTAGAAGAAATGGACAAATTTCTAGACTCTTACAACCTCCCCAAACTGAATCAGGAAGAAATAGAGAATCTGAATAGACCAATCACAAGTAAAGAAATAGAAACAGTAATCAAAAACTTCCCCAAAAATAAGAGTCCAGGACCAGACGGCTTCTCTGGAGAATTCTACCAAACATTCAAAGAAGATTTAATACCTATCCTTCTCAAACTATTCCAGAAAATTGAGGAAGATGGAGCACTCCCTAACACATTCTATGAAACCAACATCACTCTGATCCCCAAACCTGACAAGGACAACACAAAGAAGGAAAACTACAGGCTGATATCACTGATGAACATAGATGCAAAAATCCTCAACAAAATTCTGGCAAACCGAATACAGCAATACATCAAAAAGATTATACACCATGATCAAGTGGGATTTATACCAGGGACACAGGGATGGTTCAACATCTGCAAGTCAATCAACATGATACACTACATTAACAAATTGAGAAACAAAAACCACATGATCATCTCAATAGATGCAGAGAAAGCATTCGACAAGATCCAACATCCATATATGATAAAAACCCTCAATAAAATGGGTATAGAAGGAAAGTACCTCAACATAATAAAGGCCATATATGACAGACCCACAGCCAACATCATACTCAATGGACAAAAACTGAAAGCCATCCCTCTGAGAACAGGAACAAGACAAGGGTGCCCACTTTCACCACTCCTATTCAACATAGTCCTGGAGGTGTTGGCCAGAGCAATTTGGCAGGAAAAAGAAATAAAAGGAATCCAAATAGGCAATGAAGAAGTAAAACTCTCGCTGTTTGCAGACGACATGATCTTATATATAAAAAACCCCAAAGAATCCATAGGAAAACTATTAGAAACAATCAACAACTACAGCAAAGTAGCAGGGTATAAAATCAACATACATAAATCAGTAGCATTTCTATACACTAACAATAAACTAACAGAAAAAGAACTGAAGAACTCAATCCCATTCACAATCGCAACGAAAAGAATAAAATACCTTGGGATAAATTTAACCAAGGAAGTGAAAGATTTATACAATGAAAACTACAAGACCTTCTTGAAAGAAATTGATGACGACATAAAGAGATGGAAAGGCATTCCATGCACATGGATTGGAAGAATAAACATAGTTAAAATGTCCATACTACCTAAGCAATCTACAGATTCAACGCTATCCCAATCATAATCCCAATGACATTCTTTACAGAAATTGAACAAAGAATCCTAAAATTCATATGGGGCAACAAAAGACCGCAAATTGCTAAAGCAATCCTGAGTAAGAAAAACACAGCCGGAGGCATCACAATCCCTGATTTCAAAACATACTACAAAGCTACAGTGATCAAAACAGCATGATACTGGTACAAAAACAGGTGCACAGATCAATGGAACAGAATTGAAACCCCAGAAATAAAATCACACATCTATGGCCAGCTAATCTTCGACAAAGGAGCTGAGGGCCTACAATGGAGGAAAGAAAGTCTCTTCAACAAATGGTGCTGGGAAGACTGGACAGCCACATGTAAAAGATTGAAAATTGACCATTCGTTTTCACCATTCACAAAAATAAACTAAAAATGGACCAAAGACCTAAAGATTAGGCCTAAAACAATAAGTCTTCTAGAAGAGAATATCGGCAGTACACTCTTTGACATCAGTTTCAAAAGAATCTTTTCGGACACCATAACTCCTCAGATGAGGGAAACAATAGAAAGAATAAACAAATGGGACTTCATCAGACTAAAGAGCTTCTTCAAGGCAAGGGAAAACAGGATTGAAACAAAAAAACAGCCCACTAATTGGGAAAAAATATTTACAAGCTACTTATGTGACAAAGGGTTAATCTCTATAATACATAAAGAACTCACACAGCTAAACAACAAAGAAACAAAGAACCCGATCAAAAAATGGACAGAGGACATGAACAGACATTTCTCCAAAGAAGATATAAGGATGGCCAATAGACACATGAAAAGATGCTCATCATCACTAATCATTAGGGAAATGCAAATCAAAACTACACTAAGATATCACCTTACACCCGTTAGATTGGCAAAAAATATCCAAAACCAAGAGTGACAAATGTTGGAGAGGTTGTGGAGAAAAAGGAACCCTCATACACTGTTGGTGGGAATGCAAACTGGTGCAGCCACTATGGAAAACAGTGTGGAGATTCCTCAAAAAGTTGAAAATAGAAATACCTTATGACCCAGCCATCCCACTACTGGGTATCTATCCTAAGAACCTGAAATCAGCAATTCCAAGAGTCCTATGCACCCCTATGTTCATCGCAGCATTATTTACAATAGCCAAGATGTGGAACCAACCTAAGTGCCCAGCAACTGATGATTGGATGAAGAAGATATGGTATATATACACAATGGAATACTACTCAGCCATAAAAAAGGACAAAATCGTCCCATTCGCATCAACATGGATGGACCTTGAGGGTATTATGTTAACTGAAATAAGCCAGACAGAGAAAGATGAACTCTATATGACTCCACTCATAGGTGGAAGTTAACATATAGACAAGGAGAATTGATCGGTGGTTCCCAGGGAAAAGGGGGGGGGGTTGGAGGAGGGCACAAAGGGTGAAGTGGTGTACCCATAACATGACTAACAGTAGTGTACAACTGAAATCTCACAAGGTTGTAATCTATCATAATCTTAATTTAAAAAAAACAACTTAAGATGATGGTTAACTGTTCTAATGTCACATGAAGTTTTCAAGAGTAATTAATACATAATTCTTAAAACTGGGTAAGAGTTTTTAAGTATGATAGTTATATTTTATGGTATATGTACTTTAAAAAACAGCTTCCAAAATCTTTTTGGAAACAAACTTTAGAGTTTTTACTAAGTTAAGCTAAATGACAAAACCTGTTGAATACCTGGGTCATTTTTGGATAGGATGGGACACTGAAACATTACTGCTAAACATGTCTAAGTTTATCTACTGTTGGCTTCTTATTACAGAGAAACTAAAAAGTGTTTGGGTCTATTCATATACACACCTTGTGTTTTATTCCTATAAAGGAAGATGTTTCTAAAAATTATAGAAGGTCTTTGTAAATTTGTCAAGCTACAGAACGCTAATGTAAAGAAAAGTTTATAGTTGCTTACTTGGTTTTTACTTAGAAATTCAGGTTTCTAAGGGTTAAAAATTCTGATTAATATATGTAATTAAATCTACTAAAAGTAATAAAAAAATCTTTGTATTCAAGGAAAGTAAAATGTATATTGTCAGTAAGAAGGTATAAAAAATAAAAATATTTTTACTTGGGTTAAAATAAAGATAAATTTGTCCTAAAGTACTAGAAGGGAAAAAAGAAAACCTAAGACAAATTCTAAATATAAAAAAGTAAGTGACACAAACTTTATAAAGGTAAAACCCTGAAGAGTTTTATGTATGGTCAAGTTGGCTAAGATTTTAAAAAAATTTAGTTAAATAAAAAGTTTTAATGTCAAAAGTAAACTGGTGCAAAATTAAAACTTGGTCTTCTCTTTCTTAAAAAGATAATTTTCCTAAACTTTTTATCTGCTCTTGATTTAAAAAAATTATGAAAGGTCTTTTTGAATATTTTAACTCTGTTTCTGCTTGAGTGTTTCTGTTGTCACTTTAAGTAGTTAGCTGAACATGGTTTCTCAATGAATATTGTTTCCTATCTGAACACATGTTTTAAATCTTTTAATATTTTTAACAAGCTCCCCCCTCACAAAAATATTCAAGTCCTGAATACAAGCTTTCTTTTGACCTGAAAGAGGAGAAAAAACTTCTCTGGGGATTTTTCAGGGGGCCCCTGAGACTTCTCAGAGGAATTTTCTCTCTTCCGTTAAGAAAAAATACTAAACTAAGGGGGCTTATTTGGTATATTAAATTACATGGGAAACACTGTCACCTGAGTAACGATAAACTTTCTTAGATGGTATTATCTGGATAAGTGTTAGTGATATAAATACTTAAAAAATCGTATGACGTTACTAAAGTTCTGCTCTGTTCTGATTGTCAGTCACAATTCTGGTTGTTGTCTTGAATATTATGTCACAAAAATAGCCATGTTTCTTTGTCAATTGCCATTTTTAAATTTTTTATTATTTGCAGACAGGTATTTTACTCTGATATCTTTGTAAATATGTTTCGTCTTCAGAGAAATTCATGAAAAGGACTCTAACGCTAGCTCTAAAATGTAGGCTTCAGATTATAAAACTGAGCTGTATAAAAATTACAGAATTGTAACAGAAAAACTGATGGCCTCCTGAAACTGCCATCAGAAGGTCAAGAGTTAGGTACATAAAATTAAGTGAACTGATAGAGATGATTATAATCTTCACGAATTCTTGTTTAAAATATTGCTAATTTTTTTAATGTTTTGTGTTTTATTTTGTCATATTTAAGGAAATCTTTTCCTCTTTTCACTTGTGCTAACTATAACTTATAAAATTTGATAAAATTATCCATTTGTAAACAAAATGGAAACATTTCTCTTTCTCTCCCTACTTTATCCCTCCAAATTGGAAATTCTTAGTGAGTAAGTATTCTTATTTTCATGGCAATATAGTTGTTTGTATAAGTTCAATAAGAATCTGTTCTTATAACAAAACACAATTGGAAACTAACTATATCACCAAGGATTTTACTGGAATGTCATATTTGAGAAAAACATACGGGCTCAGATATGACCAGACAGCTTTTGAGGAATGAAGGTTAACTTTCTGGAATAAAGTCATTTGGAAATATGGGCCTGGTACCTTGCTTACGGGGTCCTGGTGACCTGGTAATGTTGAGTAAAGAATGTCACTCCCTCTGGCAGTTACAAAGAACCTCAATATTTAGGGGACCTCAGAAGAGAGGAATTCACCCAAATCTGTAGGTATTGCAGGCAGAATCTGATGACAAGTTCTTGGTCTGGCTTTCATGGCCTTGAGAGGCCTTTAAAGTTCAACCTGAGATTCCTTATAAAAAGTTTCAGCAAAGCAGATTTAAAAGAGCCTATATGGCCAATTGCTATTCTTGCCATACTTGTGTAAATAATTGAGCCAAATTTATTAAAACTAAACTTATTTTGCAACCCAGTTAGTCTTAATTTGGTGGTGCTTGGTAAAGTTGAGGGTGATTTCAGAGAGAAAAATTATGTTTCCATGGAGGCATAATACACCTTCATGAATACTAGATTCTGGTTCTATTAATTGTCTTTGAGGTTTTTGTTTTATGTCTGTAAACTGGACTGGCTCCTGAAATATCTGAAATAACAAATCTCCAAACGAATGTTTTCCATTTTTTCCCATCATTTTCATTTGAAATCACAGAGAACTAAGCCTGCCCTTTTCCCTGAAGCCTTAAAAACTGAAGCTGGAGAACTTGATGTAAACTGAAGAGAGATTCATGTCTGCTCCTGTGTAAGCCACTCAGAAAAGGCACCTGAGTTCCCGATGACACCATCAGAGACATTTCAAGGTACAAAAAAATGCTTTGACCATGACTTCTAGGATTCTTGGTTGGCTGCCCCCAGGGTTCAGGAACTGATGTATCATTTACTCCAACCATTAACCTCGTTTTTTCTTTTTATTTCTCTAGAAATGCTTCCTATTAAATATCTAGTTACTAATTTACATGATATAGGCCTAACTTGGGGCGACCAACTGCATCACCGCCTTATTAAAAGACTGGTTCAATGAGATAAAACAACGTATGCCCCAATTCAGCAGGAAGTAGCTAGATGGGTCATCGCCCCAAATCCCTCAAGATTGAGGAATGAACATAAAATAGGGAGGAATTGATGCCAGCCCTGATATCAGCTCCCCTACATTAAACCCAGCCTAAGTGGGTTTAAAACAAAAGCATGCTTTCCCTGCTTACTCCCTGGCTCCCTTGCTCCGAAATCCACTATCTGCCATGAAGACAAAGAGCCAACGTCACCCACCTGGATTATTTATCATCTCCTCCTCCTTTTGGCAAACAGTGTCCCAAGGCCACATGCAGGCCGGTGGGAAAACTCTGACCAGCAAGGCCACTGACACCCGCCCCCACCTCTCTATAAGCAGCCACATTCCTCACAAACCTTTAAAACCCCTCGTCTCCCCTCTTTCTGGGAGATGAGACGAAATGAGGCAAATTTGAGGGCTCACTCTTTTCTCCTGGCTGATGTCATCTGAAATAAAGATGCTTTCCTTGCTGTAACCCTGGTATTCCAGTTTTTATTTGGCCCCTTTGTGTGGTGGGTAAAGAACCTATGCTTGTAGGCAGTAATACATACACTTTTATAATGTATTTTTTAACAGATAATTCTTTTTTAGAAGTTGATTTGGAAAATATTATTGATGACTTTGCTTCCATTATAACCAAGGAAGTCAAATTTTAATAAATTCTAGTTTGAGGAAAGATAAAATGTGTAAATCTAAAATAATGTTTTCAGTTCTAATATCCTTACTTTTCAATTTTTCAATATTTTTTCAATGACTTTTAGCATTTGGGGGTAAGTACATGATAGGTGGTCAATAAATATTTCTTGAGTGAAAGGATGTTCCATTTTTGGATACCATAAATTATTTGGATTATAAAAGGACAGAGTTATTTCACTTTATATTTATGGGATTTGAGAACCATGCAGGTTTTTTAAAAAAATATTTTTAATTTTCTTTTTTCTCCGGAAAGTCCCCCAATACATAGTTGTGTATTTTTTTTTAGGTGTGGATCCTTCCACTTGTGGCATGTGGGATGCCACCTCAGCATGGCCTGATGAACGGTGTCATGTCCACACCCAGGATTCGAACTGGTGAAGCCCCGGGCTGCCAAAGCAGAGTGTGCAAACTTAACCACTCAGCCATGGGGCTGGCCCTGAGAACCATGACATTTTTATTCTGAGTCTCTTTTCTCCCTCTAGTGGAGGCATATGAGGCCACAGGGGTAAAGGAATGTAACAAGTGTAGGTTGGTGTTTATAGTAAGAAAAATCCTTATTGTGGAGGTCACCGCTTTCACTCAGCTTAGAAACACAGGGTTCCTGAAGACGACAGTATTTTAAACCAACATGTTTCACTGTTGTCGAGACAGACAAAGCCGTGTGCAAGTCTTCTGTCAGAAAGAACTTTATTCAAGCGTTTTAGATTTACAGATCCTGACAGCTAAGAGGAAATGAAGATGCGAATCACCCTCTTTGTATGTTCCAAATTGTTGCAGTCAAATGCAAAACATTGACAATCCATTGGTTGCTGAATCAGTTAGCAACTTCCACCAAGAATACTTCGTTAACAAACCACTCCTGAAACTCTGTGCCCTAAAATAATGGTACTTGATTGTGGCTCCTGAGTCTGGGTTGCCCGGGCAGGTCTGCTGATCTTGACTGGGCTCACGGATGTGACTGTAGTCAGCTACAAGTTGGTCAGATGGCTGATTAAGGACAACCTCAGCTGGTATAATGGGATGACTTAACTGTCTTCCATACATTTTTCACATCCCTCTAGCAGGTCAGCCTGGGCACGTGCTCATGGCGGAGGCAGGGGTGCAAGAACAAGTGAGACTTATCATGTAACGGGCAAGAAGGAATGCACACTCTGTTTGAGTCACGCTTGCTGACATTCCATTAGCCAAAGCAAGTCTCAAGGCCAAGCCAGAGTGAGAGCAGGAATGGTTACGAAGCTCCAGGGAAGGGGTATGGAGACATGGAAACCATTCTTGAGGCCATTGATGCAATCAACCTACCACAATTGGCTATGGTAAAGGCCACGCCATCTCTTGCTTCAATATCCCCTAGAATTGTCACCTCTGTATTGAACACTGGACAAGCCAAGCATTGAAGACCAACCTATCATAAATGAACATGTGTCAGCCCCCCTCCCGAGTCGTGGCTGGCACAAATAACAAAGATTGAGCCTGCATCAACCAAGTTTAATGCTGTGATCAAATTGTTCAGCACAGGGTGATTACTGAGCTAATTGAATCCTAAATGGTAAGTTGACTCAAAGTAAATATGTAGCATCTCCTTTGTATCCCCAAACTAAGAATTCCTAGGGTCCAAGAAAGAGAAGGAGAAGGACTAGGGGTCTGGAAGAGGAGCTCTGTGATCAGGAACTTGAAGCCCAGCCCAGCCATCTGTGTGATGCTGACAAAGTTACTTAACCTCTCTGAGCCTCAAATTCTTCATCTTCAAAATGGAAAGTAATCATTCATTCATCCATTCAACTTATTTATGGAGAATCAACTGAATGCCATTCCCTGTAATTATGGAGCTCACAGTCCAGTTGGAGACACTCAAGAAGAGAAGAAATGATCACACAAGGCTAGAAATCATGAAGCCTTAGAGGACACACAGAGGTGACACCTAATCCTACTTCCAGAGATTCAAAGAATGCTTCCTGGTGAAATTGATGACTATGCTGAGACTCAAAGAGAGGGTAGAAATTAGTCCGATTTTGAGGAAAGTTGTCCTAGGAAGAGAGAATGGCAGATGCAAAGTCCCAAAGTCGAGGATATGTTTTCCTGCCTAGATTTAAAGACAAGCTCTTCTGTCAGCATGGAAAACAAAAGAATACTCTAGAATATGCCAGAACATTCACTCCTGTGTACAACACAAATTCCCTGGGGATCTTGTTAAAATGCAGGTTCCGGTTCCGAAGATCTGCGGTGGTACCTTAGATGCTGCTTTTCTAACAAAATGATGCTCATGCTTCTGGTCCATGGACCACACCTTGAGTAGGTGTGTTTGAGACTGGCTGTGGAAGGGAGGAGATCTACATTTAAAATTCTCCTCCTTCTCTCCGTGGCCCTCAAGATTTTATGGGAGACGGAGAGCAAGGTGGGACGGCGATAACTTTGGGAGTAGTGCGAGTCCTAGTCAAGTCACAAAAAAGTTCCTGGAAGGAAGGGGGATGTTGCTTCCTTGAAATGTCCCAAGAAATTAGAAGGTTTTCCCAAGGGTTTTGTCATCACATACTTCAACTCTCCATGAAACGCTGGAATTCTGCTCCATCAATCACTCCTGATTATCAACATAACTCTTTTCAGTCTTTGTGCCAAAGTAGCCTCTACGACTATGCCCCTTATTTATCCCCTGGGGCTCTCATTAGCATTTTACTGACCATTCCTTTAAAAGCAGGAAGAGGTTGTGTCAAAACGTCAGCCAGTCGGTCAGATGACAAGTCATTCCCTGAGGGCTGCTGTGTGTGTCAGGCACGAGACAGGTGCTGGAGAGGCACACTTAGAGACACGCACCAGAGAACTTAGAGGAAAACAAAATGGTAGCTGGATGTTCTTGGTCATGCCATTGCACTGGGGTCTATTATTTCCACAAAACTCTGGAAATTCAAAGGGTTGCAGAACACGGAAGATAAAATGGTAATCTGGAACGGAAACTCTCGTTTCTCACCAGCACATGAAACCATGGGAGGATCGCCCCGCCCATCCATGCTCCAAACGGCCCAGAGTGTTCTGGGGCTGGGGAGACCCCGCATTTCCAAATTAAGCCAAGAAGAGAAGATTTCAGAGTTGGCTCCTGCCAGGCACCTGCTGTGCTCAAATGTTGCTCCATAGCATACTTGAAAGCAAGAAGGGGCTTTAACCCTGTGAGAGAGAAATCACAATCAGAATCAGTGGCAGGATGAGTACAAATGTGACCCCAGGGGTCAGATCTATAGGGTCATGCATCTTATACATACAGAGAGAGATCAATACAGCAACAAAGACTAGAGGGATAAACGTTAAAATGTTAACAGTGATCATCCCTAGCATGTGAGGCACTGCTGGCAAACTCAAAAGCCATTCTCAACCTCTTCATCACTGATAGCTCCCCCTCGAGAAGCTAGAAAGCCAAATGCTTGGTTTGTTAAATTCTTTTGTAACTATGAGTGGTCATGCGATGCTGTTCTGACCAATTAGGTGAAAGGGAAATCTGCTGAGGGGTTTCTGGGAAAGCTTCTGTTTTCTGTTAAAGGGAGAGGCACGAAAGGAGAGGTTGCTGCTTCTGCCCCATCCCTCTTCTTCCTGCCTTGAATGTGGTTGCGATGTCTGGAGCTATGGCAGCCATCTTGCAACCATGAAAATAATTTGATGAAAAGCCAGCATGCTGCTAATGGAATGGAAAACTAGGAAAAGCCTAGATTCTTTACAATATCACTGAGCAATAGAACCAATATCAGCAACACTTAACTCTGGGCTTCTATTCTTTCAAGAAAAATAATTCCCTATTTAATTAAGCCAATGGATCTTAGTTACTTGAGCTTGGAGTACATCAGTGAAGAAATAAGGCAGTCTAGTGTAGGTAGAAGCCCATAAATAATAAAGGAAATAAATTAGTTATTTATAGCATGTTAGAAAGTGGAAGGCACTGTGAAAAGAAAATCAGGATTAGGGGGCAGGAGAAGCATGAATGTCGGGGTAGGAGAAAAGGAAGCAGTACAAAATAGAGTTGTCAGAGCAAATGCTATTGATAGGAAATGATTGGAACAAAGATTTGAAGGAGGTGAGGGAGGCGAGGGAGTCAGCCATGTGGGTATCAGGACTAGAACACTCAAGGCAGAGTGAGCATCTAGTTCAAGGAAGTGAGTCTGGAGTGTCTGAAGAATCCTGAGCTGGTCAGTGTGGGTGGAGCAGAGGGAAGTGAGATTAACAGAGGATGAGATCAAGGAGGAAAAGAGGGTCAGATCATACAGCACCTGTGGGCCATCAGGAGGACTTTGGCTTTTACTCTGAGTAAGGTGGGAGCCATGGAGGGTTGTAGGCAGAGAAGGGATGTGACCTGACTCAGGAGTTCACACATGCCCTTTGGCTGCTTCAGGGAGAACAGACCAAAGGCAGGGCAGGGAAAAGGCAGGAGGGGAAGCAGAAAGACCCCTTAGGAGGCTATTTCCATAATCCTGGCTACAGACAATAGGATTTGGACCACGATAGAAGCAGTGAAGGCAAAGAAAAGCGATCAGATTCTGGATACACTCTGAGGAAAAGTCAACAGTATTTGCCAATAGATCGGAGATGGAGGGTAAGAAGAAAAGCAGAGTCAAGGATAACGCCACAGCTTTATGCTGAGCAATAGGAGGATAGGGGATCCTCCGTGAAAATGAGAGGTGAGGGGCTCGGAAGCTCAGTTTGGAACATGTTACATTTGCAACATCTATTAGACATCTCAGTGGGGTGTTTGGCAGGTGGTTGGTTATATGAGTCTAGAACTCAGGAAAGGGGGCTGGACTGCACATTATTTAAAATTTGGGAGTCACTGTTAATAGATGGTGTTTATGGCTGTGAGACTGGAGGAAATCTATTGTGTAGAGAAAAATGAGTGCTTCAGCAGAAGACGATGCATTGTCAGGGGACACCTTTCTGGGTTATTTGATTCTGACCTATGTGGGAGCTATTTTCCAATTCTGTAAATTTTAAATAACTGACAGTGATGCAAAATAATTCCATGGAGAAAATTGTTTTGCCTCCATTTGCACATTCATTTCGATATTATATGTGTGTATGTATTATATGTATGTATTATAATTCATATATGTGTAATACATATATAATACACATAGGTATATATGAACTTTTGTCTATACTATATAATATTAATAATTATATCTACAATAATTATGTAACATATAATTATATGTTATATTATATATTTTTTATGTATATAATTATCAATGAGGGAACCGGGCAGATGTTATAACTGATTCAAAAGAGAACAGCAAGGAGTAGACATATATATCTATCACATAACATATATAATGTATTATGTGTACATTATATACATTGTGTACATTATACATGTATTATGTAATATATATTATGTACTATGCATACATTGTATATAGTATATGTGTATTACATATTATATATTATATAAATTGTGTACATTATATATGTATTATGTAATATATATTATGTACTATGCATACATTGTATATATTATATGTGTATTATGTATTATCTATCATATATACATTGTGTAATATATATTATGTATTATGTATACATTGTGTATATTATATCTTATGTATTATTATATATTATATACATTGTATATATTATGTACATATATGTCTGTTCTTTGCATTCTCTTTTGATCCAGTTATAACATCTATCTGGTTCCCTCACTGATTAATGGGTAGAATAAAATCCTTAACGTACCCTCATTTTCTATCTGTATGAGTCATGATTTGATCTTTTTTAGGTCACATAACTGCTAAGGGGCAGAGCTTAGATTTACACCTAGGCAGCCTGGCTCCTGAACCCCCTACTCTTAAACCCTACGCTCTATCAAATGGGCTAATACGCATGGACACACAGAGCTCACAGTAGGTACTCAACACACAGCAGTGTTTAGTATTGCTAAGAAACAAGTATTCTGTTCAAGCAGAACCTACATAAACCACGCAGTCTCTCTCCGTCTTGGAATTGGAGGACATGGATGACAGAAAGATCCCTGAAGTCTGGGACACCTGGGAACTGGATTTGGCCTTCCTGGTAAAACATCTCCTGTATGCTTCTCGAACCTGGAGATGGAGACACATCACAAGGAGAGGAATCCCTCTCAGATGCTGGCACAGGCATGTCCCCTGGAAGGGGGTGCGTAGGGGCAGCGAGGGCAGCAGCTACATACCTGGTGGTTGAGCAGACAGTGAATGATGAAGATGAAGGCCCCCTGCAGGCTGTTGATGATAGTGAACAGGTAGGCCATGATACCAGCCATGGGTCCGATCTGGAAAATGCCCAAGACCCAGGAGCATCCCAAGATGAAGAGCTGGGCAAAGGCCTTGAATGTCAATAACCTGTGGGTGAAGATTTGCAGAGGATAAGGTTCTAGGAGGTGGCTGCTGTCCTCGTGGGCACACTCCTATGGATGGTCTGAGGCTGCCACCATGTGACCCACCGCCCGGATGGAAACAAACCTGGGGTGGAGCCTCCTAGCCTAGCTGCAGGGAAATCAAATCCTATAGGCATTTAAAAGGCTATTGGCCTACAGATACACATGGGCACGTGTGTGGACACATGTATTTAACACAATATTGTTTGTAGTAATAAAAGGCTAATTTGAGACGTTAAATGAACGGTGAAGACGTTAAATACTAGGAAGCCTTTTTTATTTCACTGAGGTAAAACTCACACAACATAAACTTCACCATTTTAACCATCTAAAGTGTGATTCAGTGGTATTTAGCACATTCCCAATGTTGTACAAACATCACCACTATTCAGTTCCCAGACATTTTTATCACCCCAAAAAGAAACCCTGTACCTATTAAGCAGTCATTCCCGATTCCCCTCTCCCCCAATTAGAAACAACCCACATGTCCATCTACAGATGAATGGATAAACAAAACATGGTCCATCCATACAGTGGAATATTACTCAGCCATGAAAAGGAGTGAAGCATTGACACACGCTACAACATGGGCAAACCTTGAAAACATGATGCTCACTGAGAGAAGACAGTCACAAAAGGCCACATAGCGTATGATTCCATTTATATGAAATGTCCAGAATAGACAAATCCATAGAGACAGAAATCAGATTATAAAACTATTTTTTAACTGAGAGTGACAATATACTATAGTGGGTTAGGCTCTGTGTCAGACTGCCTGTGTTTAAATTCTGACTGATCCCTTCACTAACTTTGTGGCCTCAGTAAATTAATTAACCTCACTGTGCCTCAGTTTCCTCACTTTGAGGTAAGGATAAAAATACAATGCCTACACCATAAGCTTGTTCTACAGATTATTTAATGAGATGGAAAGATCCTAAAGGTGCTTAGAACAGGGTCTGGCACAAAATAAACATTTTTGTTAGTTGTTTTTAACCTTAAGTATCGATATGAAATAAGCTACCTATTATGTGGAAAAAAACCAAAGAGGAGAATGATATGTACAGTACCCCATCATTTATGTAATAGAAGGTGTACGTGTGAGTATAAATATTCTGGAAGGAAGATCAGTTCCAGTGATAATGGTCGCTCGAAGTGGGAGAGATCTGGAAATCTGGGCATTCAGGGAGAAGAGAAGGAATTACTTCTCGTATGTTCTGTTTCTACTGCTTCATTTTTCTCGCCATGGCATGTATTAACTTTATTTTAATTGCTTGCATTAACTTTCTAAAAATAATTTTTAGGAAAAAATATTTCATTAATCCATTAATCCTCCATCCATTAATCGATGGAGGATCGGACACCGACAGGAAAACAAACGAGGGACCATGATCAGCTCACCAACAATAAAACCTAGACAATGTCTGGTTTGGGTCGGTTCTTAAAATGAATGTTAGTTAAGTGATGAAGTTAAGAAACATAGATACTCTATGAGAATATGAAAAAGTCCACCTCTGTAGACAAAATAATGTCTATCAAGCTAAAATAATGAGATAGTGTATTTCATTTATCATCAAAACAATAAAATGTGATAAACTCTAATGCTGGTAAAGCTGGAGGTAAACAATCACTCGTAAATGGAAACAAATTTTCTGGAAAACAATTTGCAATATATACTGAAAGTGTTACAATCCAACTGACCCTTTGACTCAGGCAATTTCATGCCTAGTATTACGATTAAATAACCACAGATGTGGAAGAAGGTTTCCTTACATGGATATTCAAGATAATATTGTTTCTAATAGCAAAAAAAAAAAAAAAAAATCAGAAGCAACTTAAATGTTCATGAATGAGGGATTATTTCAATAAATTGTGCTGTGTCCTCACACTGAAATGTTACACACAAAAAAGGACCATCGACAAATTTCTAATTAAACAGGAGAAATTTTATGACATGTTATTAAGAGAAAAAATGGTTATAAAAATAAAATAGTATGATTCTATTTCTACTATGAATGCACAGGAGAAGACTTAGAAAATGTACTAATAGTTTCTATATATGAAACACTCACTTCTCCTAACGACTGTGCTAAATGCTTCAAAAGCCACGTAAAGTGGGCAATATTAATACCCCAATTCTACAGATGAGGAAATTGAGTTTCAGAGAGGTTATGTCACTTGCCTAAGGTCACACAGCTTGTGAGTGGTAGACCTCGGGGTTTAGCCCCCCAGATCCAGACACTGTGCTATTCTGTCTTGGGCACAGAACCAGGTATACAAAAGGTCTCAATGAACATTTATGGAAGGAAGGAAGGGAGACTGGAAGGGGAGGTGAAAGGAAGGAGGGACCGCACCTGTTGTCTTTGAGCGTCGAGACGTCAGCATTGACAGTGGAAAGCTTCTGCTTCAGGATCCACAATGTCAAAGTCAGGAGGATGGAATTGATCTGCAAAGTCAGGCAGAAGGTATCGAGAGATTGGACATACAAGAAGACGATGGCCAGACCATCTATAAAAATAGAACTCAGGGGGTTGGCCCTATGGTTGGGTGGTTAAAGTTCTGCATGGTGGCCTGGGGTTTGTGGGTTCAGATCCCAGGTGTGGACCTGCTCCACTCATCAGCCATGCTGTGGTGGCATCCCACGTACAAAGTAGAGGAAGATTGGCACAAATGTTAGCTCAGGGCTAATCTTCCTCACCAAAAAAAAAAAAAAAAAAAAGAACTCCAACACATAGTGTGCAGTAACCACTCCAGGAAGTCAAACAAGAAGTCCTGCAGCAACTGACCCTAAACGACCAAGACTTGATTAATAACTGACAGCCTCCTGAATGTCTTCCCCTGCTTCCAACTTAGCCCCAAAAGGAGAAAGCCAATATGCCCCCCCAAGCAATCATATAGGACGCCTGCTTCAAGTTAGCCCACCCATTGCCTCCCCATGCTAACAGCCTCCACTCAGGGCACGTCTGAAGCCTTCTGTCTCCCTCTGTAAAGCTTTTCCACTCCTCTGTCTGCTGTTGAGTCTCTCGCAAATGCAAGTGAGAGTGGCTGACTTTCTCATTGGAGCAATCTCTGAATAAGTCGCCTTTGTTTGTTCTCATTTAAAATGATCTTTGTTTCTTTCCACTGGAGGCACCCGGGAAGTTAGCATCAACACCAGGGCCCTGTTATGGGTTGAACTGTGTCCCTCCTAAATAAGATATACTGAAGCCCTAACCCTCAGGACATCAGACTTCCTTTTGCCTCCGTCTCACCATTGCCCTCTCCTCTTTCCCCCGCCGATCATTTTTAATTTCTTTCTCCCTTTTTTTCTCATTTAATATCTGCACTCAGAAGAGATGGACAGACCCGTTCATATAGAAACACAAAAGACAGATAAGACTGGGGTGCCTCCCAGGAGCATTTTCAAGTTGGCATAAAAAAAAAAAATCCCAAATCAAAGAAATTACATTCTAACTTGGAAATCTCAAGAATCGAGGATCAGAAAGGAGGGTGTTTGAGAATAGGTGACCGCAGCTACACAACTTCCCCGGGCATTTCCCAATCCTTCAACGCTCCTTGCTCCTGCTCCAGCACACTCGGCCCCAAGCAATTTGCTTACCACGATGATTCCGCAGACTGGCCCCAGGAAACTCCAGATGAACTTTGTCTCTGTCTTCAGCCAGCAGCTACGGAGAGAAACGGGAGTCAGTGCTCATCTGGGGGTCTCGACCCTACAGTTACTCACGCCCTGACAGGTGCACTAATGGAGGAGGGTACTAGGAGATGAGACCCAGACGGAAATTCTCATGATGGGGCTCGTCGAATTTCAGTTTTCTCTGGACCACAGTAAATCGTCTTTCAGACCTTCTTGCGGGACAAATGTTCCTGAAATATTCACTTCGTGCCCTGGATAGAGTTCATTCTCAATTCATAACCTTTGTAAGACCTTCTTCTTCCTCTTTCCAGAACTTTCCACTGGCACACCTCGTCATTCGTCATTCAGATCTCAGCTCAAATGTCACCTACTCTGGAAAGCCACTCCTGACCAACCCAGCCAAGTACCCTCTCCCTACTCCTGGCTCCTCTCTAGCAGAGCCTGCTGCCTTTTTTAGAGCATCTCTTCGTATCATAAATTATCTTGTTTAGTTGTTTGTTCACTTGAAAATTGTCCTTCTTCCCTTACCAGACTATGAGCTGCATAAGAATTTGGACTTTGAATGTTTTGTTCATCTCTGAATACCTAGAACTCTGCAAAGCCTGGCAGGGATGAGGCATTCCATAATTATTTGTTAGAAGAAAGGAAAGAAGGAAGGGAGGGAGGGGGACGGGAAAGAAGGATGGAAGGAAGGAAGGAGGAAGGAGGGAGGGAGGAAGCAAGGAAGAAGGAAGGAAGTAAGAAGGAAGGAGGGAAGGAAGGAAGGAAGGAGGAAGAAGGAAGGGAGAAGGCATTGCCTCTTTCCATCATGTCTCTGGTAGATATTTGCTGTTTTCACCACCCGACAATCATTCCACCACGTTCAGTAAAAGCACCCCAATATTCCTTTAGCAGAAGTGTGCTTCCCCCCATAAGAGAAGGAAAATCATCAAGTTTAGCCAACCAGATGTTGGCCCGGAAGGTGAGTCTCCAGTAATAGAGTGAATAAAAGGCAGGAAAATGTTTGCATTGTGAGAAGATGCTGTTCACATCCTTTCAGGAAGGACCACATCCATCCTGGCCACTTCCCGCATCAGCATCTGCATCTCTGCCTGAGGGCAGCAGACTGGAAGTGCTGGAGACTTAGTTCTCCCAGAAGCAACCAGTGGCTGATGGGAGGGAGTTGGTGGGTAAATAAGCCAGCTCCCTCACCCCTTGGCTGGGTTAACTGGGGTGCGCGCCCTGCACAGTCTCCCAGAGGTACTGGGTCTTAGCCCGGTAACCCAGAGCAGTGCCTGCTCACCAATGCACCCCATATTTGCTCCTTCTCCTCTCTGTCGCTATCTTCCTGACAAGACAGTCAGATCTGAACTCCGCTTGGACACTTACTAGCCATGTGACCCTGGGCAAGTTCTGCAACCGTACTGAGCTTCAATTCCCTCTGTAGCCACCATTTATGAAGCTGCTACTTTATGTACTATTGGCTTCAGGGCCGCCATGTCCAGGAGCACAGGTTGTACACTGCACAAATCCAGGGGACACTATTTACACCATAGAATAGCTGAAAGGTGCTGCTGTACACAGTGGAGGCATAGGAATTTTGTCAAGAAGTATCAGAGATAATATATGTTTGTAAAGCTTACAGGAATTAGATTACGATGGGTGCTTACTTAACATAAATTCCTTTACAGTCTCTTCCCTGTGCACATACTGCTTGTTCTGCCCTTTATCTAATTTTTCTCCTCAAAATTGACTCACCTTTTTGTTTTTTTACTTATATAATAGAATCCTGTCTGTGAAATCATGATTTTGATATGCTGGCAATTTTTCTTTCTAATGCCCTACAAAATAAATACGAAAATATTTTTAAACTGAGTCCTCACCAACATCCTACCTGAAATCGCCTGGCATGGAACCACGTGATGACCATAACTCACTGTAAAACAGACAGTGGCACTAGCAATGGTGACCAGAATCATGCGTAGAATGCTTTACTCTGTGCCAGACACTGTTCTGAAAACTGTACAATCAAATTCACTATCACGTCACCGCCCTTCACCTTTACTATCGTGCAAACAGTGGCTCCTGGATTTGTTCAGTGCTCAACCTGTGTGACTGTACGTGGCAGCCCCCAGACCATGGCAACCTGAGACCAAATACAATAAATGGTAGCCACAACTACCGCTACTGTCACCGCTCTTCTTGTTGTTCATGGAATTATCATCCTGAACCCCAACAGCAGGGTCCTTAGGGAGAGAGAGGGATGCCACTCACCGATCAGGCGTCCCGTAGCCCTGAGGTTGCACGCTGGCCAAGACAGCCACCACCACCCCTGGGAGCCCGTAGCCAACGACACAGAGGTACAGCATCTTGATGTTGCGAGAGCTGAAGTAATTCACCACCTTCAGGTTCCTAACCGTGAGGAACAGCACCACGGCCTCCACCAGCATCCAGGAGAAGCAGGCGAGGAAAAGGTAATGCAGGAAGCCCGCGATGATGGCGCAGACCGTCTGCAGGGGAGAAGCATGGGCACTCAGGGTCCCCCCGGCGCAGGGAGCCCGCTCAGGGGACGACGGCAGGGGAGGGGCTATTCCGACTGGCGTTCCCCAAACACGACCCGTTCATTCATTCATTCATTCATTCCACAAACATTTACAGGGACGTTCTTCACCGCGGGCGGCTCCCTCCCTTTGGTGGGGTCACCTATCGTCCTGGTTTGCCTGAAACTGAGGTTTTCCAGGACATGTGATGTCAAAGCTAAAACTGGGAGAGCCTGGGGCGGGGGTGACCGATCCATGATCACTCTACTTTAGGAGATGTTTGAAGATTTGGGGTGGGGGGTAGGGGGGTCCCGCCAACTACGACCACTGGGCCGGCCGGCTGTTCTGTAAATAACGTTTCACTGGCACAGCCACACCTTTTACTATTCTCTACGGCTGCTTTTGTGCTAAAACAGCAGAGCTGAGGAGTCACGACAGAGACCATAGGGTCCACAAAAGCCAAAAATATTTAGATCTGCCTTTTTTACAGAAAGAGTTTGCCCACCCCCGGGTCAAAGGACGGGAGTCCGACACCACTAGCACTCAGTTCTCAAGGGATCGGGGAAGCTCGGCATTCCGCAGCGAGAAGGATTGCTCTGCACGAAGCACCCTCACTTCACCCAAAATGTCAGTCGTGCTCCTTTTAGAAGAACTCGGAGAGCCTACAAGTTCGTGGCACAGTTATAGGGGCAAATTGGCTAAAGTCCTCGCTCTCACAGGCCACACAGTCTAGTGGGGGAGGCAGCCACACGGCAAGTAAAACAGGAGCTAATCAGTATGGTTTCAACTAAGTCCCAGGAAAGAAAGAAAAATGGAGTCGTTTGGCAACTGTAGCCTTATTGACATTTGTAACGCTGTTGCCACATTTTTTCCTGTCGTGGGGGCCGTCCTATGCCTTGTAGCATGTTGAGCAGCATCCCTGGCCTCCCCCTACTAGATGCCAGCAGCAGCCCCTTGCCAGTGGTGACAACCAAGAATGTCTCCAGATATTACCAGGTGTCCCCTAGGGGGCAGAATCATCCCAGGGAAGAGCTAATGGTTTAAAGAGTGATAGGAGGGATAACCACAATATATAACATGGTCAGGGAAGTTATTTTCAGCTGAGACCTATCACAAGAAGGAGTCAACTGATTGAGGGGCCGGGGGATGAGTATTATTGAAAGAAGGCACAGCATGTGCAAAGGTCCTGAGGTGGGCACTAGCATAGAGAGAGCTGAGTAGGGATGAGCAGAGGCAGATGTGGAGATGATGGGGCTGGATGTGGGGGCATAGCCTGAGGGATGTGAGACCTCGTTGTCAGTCTTGTCTACACCCGTGAGGAAGAGAAGCTTGGCCAAGAAGAGGCACACGCAGAGGTGCAGGTGGAGGGAGGTGGTTTGGCTGCGAATGCCACGGCAGAGCAGGAAGGTGGCAATGGCCAAGACGAGACACACCAGCGAGATGATCATGCCCACGTGGCTAATGATGAACAAGGAGAACTCCATCTGTCAGGAAAGAGATACACCACTCAGAGAGGGACCGACACACCCTGGGCAGGACAAAGAATTATCCAGACTCTTGGCTTGAGCAGAAAGGGCCTGGGGACCTTTTCTCCCTCTGATGCTCAGAGTGAGGTAGATATTGTCCATCATCATCCTTTGGAATCCATGGGCACCCATTCCCATCCCTACCCTACATCTCACCCCCCGATGTCGACAAACTACATTTCCCAGAATCCCCTGGGGCTAAGGTCCTGGAGGTCATCAGGGTTCTCCAATGAGGAGCATGCGTGAAAGTTTTGGAAGGCAGGATGGGGACAGATGCCAGCTTTCTGCAGACAGGAGTGAACCATGGCTGGACTCCACATTCCAACTGTCTCGTCTTTAATTTCACGGGCGTGGGGTGACCTGACAGAAGCAGTTTCTGACCTCTGGATTACAGAGGGGTGCAGAGGGGTGACCTTAAAGCCAAAATCCAAGGGGCAGCCCCATGACTGCAACTCCTGCATCCCTTCCAGAGATTTCGTGAGCACCCAGTTCCCTGCATTCAATCTCTTTCTGCTTGAAACACCCAGAGTGGCTCCTGATTTTCCTGTACGGAGCCAGCACTGCTACAGAGGCATTTAGACACGCCTCAGCTCCTGGGAGTAGAAACGACAAGCTCAGTCCTCCCCCTATGCCATGATTCATAGTTAATTTTTAAATTAATTTTAAATTTATCTGTACACTTTCTGTGTGTTAAAGATATGCCGGGCACCATCTCATGAGCTCTTCTCTAAGATAGTGTGACTTATCGTTTAAGAGAACCGACTTCTGTTCTGCTGGTTTCTAGCTGTGTGAGCTTGGGCAAGACACTTAACTTCTCTGTGCCTCAGTTTGCTCATCTGTTAAAAAGAGGATACTGAAAATAACAGCTAGCTTATAGGGTTGTTTTAGGAGGATTCAGCAAAAATACTTAAAGAACTCACAACTGTGCCGGAAACATTATGCACCCTGTTAAGTGTTAGCTGTCATCGTTATTTTTTTCTTGTTCTCATTTTTGAGATGAGAGAATTGGACTCAGCTCAGAGAGGGTGAGCGACTTGCTCAAGGAAACACAGCTAGGAAGTGATAGAGATGGGACTTGAAACTAAGCAAGTCTTGCTCTGGATCCAGTTATGTCCTTAGCTACATACTCCTCCAAATAGCAGTTAGGGCCTCCCTCGTAGGGAATTAACCTCAGATCTTGCATGAGAGGTAAGGAAGCTCACCACAGCACTAATGAGGATGTCTTCCCTCTCTACAAAGTCTACCTGGTTGCCAAGGCTCACTGTGTACTTCGTTTCTCCCCCGATCCATCACCGGCTCTCACTGAAACATGGCTGAATTCCCACAGCACAACCTTTTGCTCCATTTGTATGGTTTGGTGGAAAGAGACCTCTGGAGCTGGCCTGTTGTGGGTTCAAGTCCCATCTCCACCAGTTACCAGCGTCACGACCAGGCAGGCTGCTGAGCCTCAGCATCCGATCCTGGGAAATGGGTCTAAAAACACTTCAAATAAAGGGTCCGGCACAAGATCTGTGCTCAGTGAATAGAGTCTGTGATAGTTATTGAGCTGTACCTGTTTAGGGTCATTTCCCACTTGATACATGAGGGTCATGGCTTCCCAACTTGACCATGAACTCTCCAAGGGCAGAGGTCTAGCGCACACCCCTTCTGTCTTCCTTGACTCCCTCCCCAAACACTCAATGCCATGAGAGGCACACGACAAGTGTGTAGTCAACGTTTCCCCCATTGGATTTCAAGAGACAGAGCACAGAGCACCAATACTGACCGTGAGCTCCCCAGAAGCCATGATGATGGCCAGGTTCGCCATTCGTTTACAGCGGCAGACGGTATGTGTCTCGGAAACTTCAATGATCTCACAGCCAGACGGGACCCACCTACCGCCCTCCTCATCAGTGCTCCAGGAAACACACATGGGGCTCTCAGTCTGCTTCTTTGGCTGAAAAATCAAAGGTCTTGGTCACCTGAGAATCCCTCTTGAACGGACTCAATGTGACCAACCCCAAGAGTCATTTGGGGCAAGAGATGCAGGTATCTTCTGTACGGAATGGAGAGAAATGCTGATATTTCATCATGCGGTGATGAAAAGAAAAGTCTTGCATGCCAGATCTGTCTCTATCGCTGACTTGGCTGTAGCTAATGCAGCTAATGTCTCTGTAAATGTATGTACATCAATGTTACTTAGTTTAACCTAAATCTTGCCCATTGATGAGTGGAAGAATGCCACAGAGAAATAGGAGAGTTTATTCTTCTAGAGGTGGATTCTGAAGACTGGCTTAAGTTGCTAGAAACTGTGGAAGCTTGCTACCTTAACAGGTCCCCATTAAAAATGAGAGTTATGGGGCCAGGCCGGTGGTGCAGTGGTTAAGTTCGCATGTTCCACTTCGGCGGCCCAGGGTTCACTGGTTCAGATCCTGGGTGTGGACCTACGCACCGCTTGTCAAACCACACTGTGGTAGGCTCCCCACACATAAAGTAGAAGAAGATGGGCACGGATGTTAGCTCAGAGCCAGTCTTCCTCAGCAAAAAACAGGAGGATTGGCAGCAGATGTTAGCTCAGGGCTAATCTTCCTCAAAAAAAAAAAAAAAAGATGAAATCTTGCCTTTTGCAACAACACAGATGGACCTCCAGGGTATTATGCTAAGTGAAATAAATCAGATGGAGAAGGTCAAATACCATATGATTTCACCCATAAGTAGAAGATAAGAATAACCACCACCACCGACAAACATAGATACAGAGATTAGACTGGTGGTTACCAGAGGGGAAGTGGGGAGGGAGGAGGAAAAACGGAGTGACAGGGCACATGAGTGCCATGATGGAAGGTAATTAGTCTTTGGATGGTGAACATGATGTATTCTATACAGAAATTGAAATAGAATGATGCACACTTGAAATTTTTATAATGTTTTAAACCAGTGTTGCCTCAATTAAAAAAAAAAAAGAGAGTTAAGCCCCCTAGGAGATGGGGAGTCCCCAATAGATAGATGGGGGCACAGTAGAAACCTCTTCACAAACCTCAAGGTGCTCCAGAGTGTAGTTGACTGCCTCAGAGAAGCCGTCTTTCTTCTTCCCTGTCAGCATGCCCCCGACGACACGAGAATTAATCTTCAGCTTCCTCTTGGAGTTGGCCATGGGCGTCTGAGAGTCTCGGAAGAAGCTCTCGTTCAAAAGAGACTCCATACCCGCAAAGGAGACAAAAGCCACCCCACTGATCTCTGCAATTTCCCCCAAATGCAAAAAAAAAAAAAAAGGAGGGAATCATTTGCTCAGTAGTTACTAGTATACACACTTTAATATCCCATGCATTCCTGAATCTTCACTAGCCCGCTCTGAGGATTGAAATACCTGTGGGCTTCCGATTGGTGACCCTCTCCAGAACCATAGGAAAAAAATCGTGTGGTGCTATCACTTGGAGAAATCTTAGCTACATTTACAAATAAATTTGAATTTGGGTTTTTAAAGGACGATTCAACTCAACAGTGGAAAAGAAATTCCCCTCCAACATTGACGGTCATTTTTGTTCAGTGTCTTTGGCGGGCTTCCCCTTTCAATGTTGTGGTCTCCAGGGATGTGCCCCAGGTCTGCTCGCTGTGCCTCCCACACAGCATGTAGATCAGGAAAGGCGGACAGTGACCTACAGGCTTATCTTACCATGGCATGGTTTTTTTTTTTTTTTTAATAAAAGCTCTATTTCAACACAGCCACACCCATTCATTTACACGCCGCTGATGAATGCTTTTGCACGATGATGGACGGCAGGGTCGAATGGTTGCGACAGAAATTGTGTTGCCCTCAAAGCCTAAAATATTTACAAAGTGGCCCTCTACAGGAAAAGTTTCCCAACCCCTGAGACAGATCAGCACTGTCTGCTAGAAATATACTATGAGCCACATACGCAATTTTAAATTTTCTAATAGCCACATTTTAGAGTAGAAAACAGGTAACATTCGTTTTAATAATATATTAATTCAATACACGCAAAGTAGTATCGTTTCAACACGTGATCAATAGAAAAAATTATGAGTGAGCTATTTTACATACTCCATTTTTTTTTTGGACCAAGTCTTTGAAATCTGGTAGGTATTTTAAATTCACAACCTGGCCACATTTCAAGTGCTGAATGACAAAAGTGGCCAGTGGCTGCTGTATTAGATAGGTAAGCTTTCAATACTCCGGTACTGCGAGATTATTTATTCAATGTCTGCCTTTCCTAGCAGGTGGGAAACTTTCCTGAGGCCATTTCTGCCTCTCCCATCATTGATTTCCCCACCACCTGGCACAGGTCTTGGCACCTAAGAGGCGATCGATAAGTGTTTGTTGACTGAGTGTACCATAACTACCCACCCTGATTCTCCGGAGTGGGTCTGTACCTGTGGATCCAGATTCTTTAATTGTGGAGCATGAAATCGTCATCTTATCCCCTTTGGCTTTCAAGCTAAAGGCCATGTTCCCTTCAGAGCATTCGTTCTTGATAACTCTGCTATTAACATCTAAAAAGAGAAAGGGAGAGTTTGCATGCAGTCACCCGGAAAGTGGGTCCTGTCCAAGAAAGGTAAGCATGTATAATTGCCAGCAAAGGGAAGAACGGAAAGGCTGGATCATCATGGGAAACATCTTGAGCCCCTTGGTGAAAGGTTGAGGATGGTAGCACCAAACACATGAGAAACCCAGGTGGAGCCATAAGAGTGAGCTCTCACATCCTAGGGGATGCATCAGGAAGAGATGGGGTTGAAGTCAACAGTGATAGAAGGCGACACAGTCACAACTCTCTGGATACTCCAAATTTAGACATGTTTTCCAAAGCTAAAGGAATTAGGAAGGGACCAGGGCAAGCCCAGTATGGTGGACGAAGATTTGGATTCTGCAGTCAGACGGAGGTAACTAGGAAACCCAGCTCTGCCGCTCACCAGCTGTGCCAACCTGAGCAATGACTCAACCTCTCTGAGCCTCAGATTCCTCACCTGCAACGTGGCAATAATTACAGGACTCTTCATGAAAACAAAATAGATCATTCTACCAGAGGCACCCTTTAAAAATACAAGCCAGATAATGCCATGCCTGTTCTCGAACTCTCTGATCCTGCTCTGCCTTCTTACCTCAAATAAAGTCTTGAGTCCCTACATTTGTGTACAAAATCTGCCTCTCCCTTTCTTTCCTCACCCCTTCTCCTGCAGCTTTCACCATCCTCTGCCCCACTCCAGCCACCTTGGACTCCTCATTCTTCCTTGAACTCACCAAGTATTCCCACCCTTACTCTTTCTCCAAATATTTCCACGGCTCCCTTCCCTGAGGTCCCAACCCCAATGAGACTTCCCCTAACCGCACAGTATAAGATAGCAACGCTCCTCCTAATCTTGATCATCTCGAGCCTCCTTAGCCTGCTGTGTGTTTCTCAGCACAGCTAGCCTGATCTGGTATGCCAGATATCTATCTCTAAAATATAAGATTCACGAGGACAATTTTGTTCACTACTGGTGGAACTTTAACAAATACGCTATTTCCACCTCTCGACTTCCTGGGCATCTATTAGGATGGAACTTCCTAGCAGGGAGCAAGTACCAGGAGTGGGATGCTCCTCCACTTGGCATATGGTACTCAATATTTCCATGCAGGCACCCATCAAGCATGTTCAGGATGGGAGAGCCAGAGCCGTATCAGTCAGGAGAGGATCGGTCAGGCAGCAGTAACAAACAGCCCCAAATCTTAGCGGATTAGAAATAATTATCAATTTCTCATTAATGCTTTGTGTCCATCATGAATGGACTTGGGGCCCTGCTCTGTGTTATCCTTGCCCTGGGACCCACGCAGATGGAGAAACTGTGATCTGAAACACTGCCCGTCCCTAGGGAAGAGGGAGAGAAGTCTCTGGAAGGTACTCCATTCACAATTCACTGGCCTAAACTCATCACAAAATCCTGCCTGACCCAAAGCCTGGCAGTACAATCACACCACGGGCCCAGAAGAAAGAGCTGGAAATATCTGAACACAGCAAATGACTGTCATGTCTTAACACCCAGCACACAGTAGACAGCCAAAAAATACTTGTTGAATGAATTAATGACACCCTACAAACAGTGCCTGGCAACACACTCTTAACACAGTGTGGAGGCCAGCCTGGTGGCATAGTGGTTAAGTTCCCATGCTCCACTTTGGCAGCCCGGGCATGGCTGGCTCAGTTCCTGGGCACAGACCTACACTCTGCTCATCAAGCCACTCTGTGGCAGTGTCCCACATACAAAATAGAGGAAGATTGGCAACAGACGTTAGATCAGGGCCAGTCTTCCTCACCAAAAAAAAAAAAAAAAAGAAAGAAAAGGTTTAACACAACGCCAGGCAATCAATAAATGGGAGATGTCATTCCTATGATAGGCTTGCTTTGTGTGAGTTCAGAGGTTTGAAACAGTCGGGAAGATGGTGTATGGAGAATCACACTGCCCAAGTCACCCATCAAAATCAGCACCCAGGCGTGACCTTGCCATGAAGGATATAGCCTACCTAAGTGTTCCGTCCGAATAGTCTGACTGACATTGCCCGAGGGATTCAGGAAAGCTGCCAGCGTGGTTCTTTTCACGCTCTCCAGTAAGACTACGGCCAGGGTGGATGTTGCTTCTCTGGTGAGGTTGGACGAGGTGGACGTTTGCTCAAGCACGGAAGAAATGTTCTCAGCCATATCCTGCAAGGAAAGGTGCGCTTGCTGTCTCTCTCTCTCTCATCCGTGAAACAGCAACTGTTCTCTCTCTCCCACCAAGAGAACGGGTTGCTGATGAGAGAGGGATGAGGCGAGGCTGCTTCATGGGTAGGGCATTTCCTTTTGGGGTGATGAAAATGTTCTGGAACTAGACAGTGATGATGGTTGCATGACACTCTAAATGTGCTAAATGTCATGAACGGTTACCCCCAAAAAGGAATGGGACTCTTGATAAACACAACATTGATGGATCTTGAAGACATTATGCTGAGTGAACCAAGCACTCAAAAGGCCACATTTTGTGGGATTCCATTTAGATCACATTCTTGAAGGGACAAAGCTGTAAGGACAGAGAACAAATCAGGGATTTTCAGGGGCTGGTGCTGGAGGCAGCGTCTTACTATAAACAGAAAGCCCAAGCGAGTTTTTTGGGAGATAGAACGTTCTGTATTCTGATTGTGGTGGTGGTTGTATAAATCTATTCACGCGATAAAACTCATGGGATGGTAAAGAAAAGGGCAATTTTACTGTGTGTTAATTTTTAAAACCCTACAACCGTAATACATTAAATACTAATGCGCAATCTGTTAATTATAAAGAGGACTTTCTGCTCGCAAAGTGTGCCCCAAGATGCTTGAACCTCAAAACATAATTATGAAGACCCCTCCATTACCTTCAGAGAAACGACGGCAGATGTGTTTTCACAGGCATCGTCCAGCATGCTGAGGACGGCATTCAACTGTGTGCAAAAGGCAACCTGTGCCCCAGAGGAAAGAGCATTCGTGAGTATTGATCACTCTACCCCCCAAGCACGTAAGGTACAAACTGGGCCATCGAGCCCCCCCACATGGAGCGATTCTGAATTCCTGAGGTGTCACGAGTCTCTCGAATTCTGAGGGAAATAAAAATTCACCACTTGATCAAAATTGGAACCACAGAAACTTTCTCTTCCATAAACAACAAAAGGAAACAGACAGCAAAACTGTCTAGTGGGGTAAAGAGATGGGGAAATGCGTGAAAAAAATAGTGGTCTACATGGAATAGTATTCAGCCATAAAAAGGAATGGAGCATTGATACAAGTTACAACATGGATGAACCTTGAAAACGTGATGCCCAGTGAAAGGAGCTAGACACAGAAGGCCACATAGTGTATGATTCCATTTATATGAAATGTCCAGAAGAGACAAATTTATGGAGACAGAAAGTAGATTGTCATTTACTGGGGGTGGGGAGTAGGAGGGGAACGGACAGTAGCCACTAACGGGTAGAGGGTTTCCTTTGGGGGTGATGAAAAGCTTTTGGAGATAGACAGAGGTGGTGGTTACACATCACTGTGAGTACTAAATGCCACTGAACTGTACACTTTAAAATGCTGAATTTTTCATGTATACTTCACTGCAATTTTTTAAAAACCTGATAATGCTCTGTAGTGCATGCGAATTCCAAAGCTTATTTACAAGCTTATTTTTAAAATAGTGACACCCATTCCTGAAGATGCTCATGGAGCATTTACACTGGAATGACTTCATTAGAGAACCAGACGTCCAAATTCCTCCTGGTGTGGCAGCTATGAATCACCCGCCCCAGATCACACAGATGCAGCAGCAACACCTTCACTGGTAATGAGACCCCCAACATCCTTTCTTCTTTTCGTAAAAGAATCCCCAGGTTTTAGATGGAAAGATGGCCTCCCTTACCAACTTTCCTTGTAGCTCGTGTGACCATGTGCCTAATTTCTGGCCAATGAGGTGAAAGCAGAAGTGATACTGGGTCATATTTTCACAGAGAAGGACGGTGCATTTCACTTCCCCTTCCCCCTGCCCACCAGCTGGGATGCAGAACGTGATGGCAGGGGCTGGAGCAGCCATCCTGGACCACAATGAGGGAGTCTTGTGTTGATGACGGCAGAGCGTTCTGGAGCCGTCACATCAGCCCTCAGCAGCTTAAACTCAAACTGTTACAAAGAGAGAAATAAACTGCTATCTGGTTTGGGCCACTGTTACTTTTGCCTTTGTTAAAACTGCAAAACAGCATCTTACCTAAGTGGCTTCTAGGACCACGTCAAGAGCTAGGAACCTTCAAAAATACTTACATCTTCAGGCTCCACTGCTGTTTTCGTTTGGCATAGATGGACCTGCTTATTTCTGGCTAACACATCTTCTTTACACTTGAAGGGAGCCCCTAGGAAGAAAACAAAAGCAACCAAATCAAACTTCAACCACAGCAAGATATGATTAGAAGGCAAGTCTGATTTTATCACCCCTTGCTTAAAATCCATTCCTTGCCATATTATACAGCAGCAGCAATGAACAAACTGAAGCTACACACTACGACATCAGGGACTCTGAGACATGTAATACAGAGTGAAAAGAGCAAGTCAGAAAAAAACCGTATGATCTCACTTACGTGTGGAATCTTAAAAGGGAAAAAAAAGCAAGCTCATAGATACAGAGAACAGATTGGCAGTTTCCAGAGGCTGGGGTGGGGGATGGGTAAATGGGTGAAGGGAGTCAAAAGTTATAAATTAAATAAGTCCGGGGGATGCAATGTAAAGCATGGTGCTTACAGTTGATAACACTGGATTGCATATTTGAAAGTTGCTAAGAGAGTAGATCTTAAAAGTTCTCATCACAAGAAAAAAAAATTTTGTAACTATGTGGGGTGACAGATGTTAACTGGACTTATTGTGATTATTTTGCAATATATCCAAATATCAAATCATTATGTTATACACCTGAAACTAATATAATGTTATATATCAATTATATCTCAATTTAAAAAAACATTATACATAGTATACCATTTTTATAAAGCTCCAATGTAGACGAAACTAAGCAAGGTGTTGTTTAGGAATGCATGCATAGGGCGAACTTTTTTTAACTAGGGGAATTATAAATACAAAGTTGCAAGTGGTTCCCTCTGGGGAGAAGACAAGGATACCAGCAGAGAAGGAACATGCAGAAAATGCAGTGGCATTGGTGATGGTCTAGTTCTTATGCTGGCGAGTGCCTCGGACATATTCATTTTATTACACTTCATTGCCTCTGTATAAATTACTTACATTTTTAATGTATCAGATAATCCACAATTTTTTAAATGTAAACCTTTCACAGTTCCCCACTGCTCTTGGCAAAAAGACTCCAAAACCCTTCACAGGACACGCAAGTTCCTGCAGAATCTGACTTCTGCCCACATGCTCAGATGCAGCTAATGACATTTCCCCTAGCACTCATTCTGCGTTAGCCTCAGGGCCTTTGCACATACTGTAACCTAGCACACTGTGATCTCCACTCTTCATCTGGATAATTTGTACTCTTCTTTCAAGCTTCAGCTTAAATTCACTTGCCTGGAGCATATTAAATATCCTATGAGTCACTCCAAAGGGCACTATGATTTTTCAATTATTAAATAGTTATGTATGTGTTCTCTATTTCCTTCCATAGACTATAAGCTATATGAGGGCAAGAATCATTGACATTACATCCAGGATTGAATCCTCAGTAGCTAGTGCAGGGGCCTGTTTGATTAGTTAATTAATTAATTAACTGATTAATTAATGCTTCAAAAATAATTTATCAAATGAGTATATTAATGAATGGATCAAAAAGAGAGAATGAATGAGGTGAAAGTAAGAGGAGGAGCCAGAGGTTGGGTACAGTGAGGATTTTACAACCAAAGCAAGACACAGAGTCCATTGCCAAGACACACAAGGAGAGTATTACTTTCGCAGCTGAAGTTGCCATATATCCAGGAGCCTTCCGGATTGGGATGAAAGCCCACAATGCAGCTACAGCTGTAGGAGCCCAGGGCATTGGTGCAGATGGAATTGGGACCGCACGGTGATGGATCTTGGAGGCACTCATCAATATCTGCAAAGAACTTGAGAAGATCAAACAACCCAGAGGGACAAGGAGATACTTCTTTCCAGGGATGTCCAGCAAACCCTCTGCTCACCTCTACATTTTGTTTCTTGGTCTGTGGAGTTCAGCTGTCCATTGCCGGGTGCAAAGCCAGGGTGGCAGGTACAAAAGTAGCTCCCGGGGGTGTTGGTGCATCTTGCATTGGAAAGGCATGGCTTATTAAGGCACTCATCAATGTCTGTGGAATAGAGAATGAACATGAGGCAGAGTTGGCTAACGCTGCAACAAAAGGCATGCTTCCCCTTCCAAAGCATGGCGTTCTCACTAAAAAATGGCAGCCTACATGGACTACATTTCCCAGAACCCTCTGCATCTGGATGAGGCCATGTGACTAGCTCTTGCTTATGAAACGTGAGAGGCTATGACGTGTCACTTCTGG
Organism: Equus quagga; assembly: GCF_021613505.1. NCBI lineage: Eukaryota > Metazoa > Chordata > Mammalia > Perissodactyla > Equidae > Equus > Equus quagga. The sequence goes on from NC_060280.1 coordinate 92,512,510, forward strand.
GCCAAGGGGGTGTGCCTTCTTTCTCTTTCCCCACCACTGGCTGGAACCAGGGATTCCAAGGTCCTAAGGGATAGAAGAATCAGAGATGCAAGAAGACTGGATCTCTCTTATCACCTTGTGGAAGAAAGCTGCCCATTGACCAAGTATATCCGTATTGGATGGTTAGGAGAGTCAGAAAGTTCTATCATGCTAAGCTAGTGGTTTTCAACTGAGGGCAATTTGTCCCCCCAGGGGACATTGGGCAATGTCTGGAGACATTTCTGGTGGTCCCTGGGGTCTGGGGGGTAGAGACCAAAGATGCTACCAGACATCCACTAATGAACAGAACAGCTCCACACAGAACAAAGAACTATCCAGCCCAAAATGTCAATAGTGCAAAGATTGAGAAACCTTGGTCTAACACACACAGTGGAGTCAGGTCACTATGGCAACATGGGGTTACCTCTCCCTCTGACGGTTTCTGAACCACAGAGGATATGTGGAATAGAATGTTCTGGAAGAAAAATAATTAGGAATGAAGGAAAGGCAAAATCATATTTCTATATCAACTCACAAAGCATGAGGAATAAATAGGCAACACTCACACCAGCAGCTTATGCAGATATATTGTATATTGCACTGGGCGTTATCATGGAAATTTGTGATGAGACATCTCTGCGATGGGAAAGCAGGCTAATTTGGAGGTCTCAAAGGACCCGAGAATGAGCCATGGTTGGAAGGTGTGGGGAAGTGATTTTTCCCTTGGTATCACAGAAAACATCTCTAACCAAGGAGTGGGTTTCTCTTCATAGGGAGCCCCCCACTTCCAGAAATATCTAGGCATCAACTACATGAGCTCTTGTCAGAGACAGTACAGGTGGAATTTATATTTTGCATATAGCACTGGACTCAGTGCATGGTTTTCAAAACTTGGGGACCTAGGAGAACTTCCTTCATGTGAAATGACGCCTGAATAAGTAAAACGAATAAAGGAGGTGATAATTTGACTGAAAAGGCGTGTGGAAGTCCGTGGTTCTGGCCCTAGCTGGGAATTCTGAATAGATTTTCCTAGGAGCTTTTAGAACTGTATTAATCTCTCTAAGGTGCCTTTCCACTTTATCCCTCTATCGTTCTGCTTCTAACAATGTCAGCAGCTAGTGAAGATCAATGGATAAGAAGAAGTATAACATTTGCAACGGAAGGAAGCATGTATTTCCCGCAGGAATTGAAGACTATAAAATGTGTTCTGCCATATGGTAGAGACTCCAAAGATGGCCTCCATCAATTCTCCCACTTCTTGTACGCACATGTTGCCCTCCCAGTGAGATGGAGAATTTATTTCCCCTTCTTTTGGATCTAGGCTGGCCCTGTGATTGTGATCAAAAGAATGCAGTAGAAGTAACACTCACGGACTTCTAAAGCCCCAGGCTTTACGAGGACTGGCAGTTTCTGCTTTCTTCCTCTTGGAACATTCTGTCTTGAAAACCAGCTGCCATGCTCTGAGGAAGCCCAAGCAACCTTGTGGAAAGGCCCATGAGGACAACTGAGGGGCCCAACTGAGCTCCCAGCCAGAGACCATTGCCAACTACCAGTCATGTAAGTGAACCTATTTTGGACCTGCCAGCCATCCCAGTTCCCCCGAAAAACCATGTGGTCAACACGCAGCATCAGGAGCAAGAACAAAGGGTGGTTGTTACAAGTTGCTACATTTCAGGGTAGTTTGACATCCATTGAGAAGACCTCAGCACGGCTGGGAGGATTATCCGTACGTTTGAAAGCCTCTGGTTTCTCAGGGGTCCAAACATCAGGCAAGAAGAACCAAGGCAGGCGGGAACAACCGTATTCTCCTAGGATCTTGGTACAGATGGAACTGGGACCACAAAGAGTTGAGTTCCTGAAACATTCACCCACATCTAAGCACCAACTCGTCCTCCATCTACCCTTACCATGAGCATCCCAAACAACTAACCTAAAAACCATGCTGACCATAGCATGGAAAACTGGTCTAAGTCAGAAGGATAAAGGATGCTGAGGCTGCAGCAGCGGTCCAGCTCCATTGCTGACTGAAGCCAATGGGTTTCCCTGGCTTGAGTCTCACCTTCTTAAAGACATTTTCATCCTTACAGAAAGGAAGTGTTTCGAGGCAACTTTATGACTCGTGCAAATCTTCTGATGAGGCTCCTCACGGCTCAGGATCAGATCCAAACTCCTCATTAGAACATGCGAGACCCTGAGAGTCTCTTCCCACCTAAGCTCATGTTTTTCTTCTAAACCCTTCACACTCCATGATCCAGATTCGTTGATTCCCTGTAGGTTCTTGAAGGCTCATTCTCTCACCTGTGTCTACTCAGCCTCAAACTCACTTACTCTTCTCTTTCCCTGAATCTCAATTCCTCTCCAAGGAATCACCGTATTATTAATAATAATGACCATCAGAGCAGCATCAGAGTGGAGGGGCGGAGGGCACGGACATCCTGGGTTCAAAGCCTGGCTCTGTCACTTATAAGTTGTGTGTTACTGGGAGTTATGGGTTGAATTATGTCCCCCCAAAATTCATATGGTGAAGCCCCAATTCCCAGTGGGATGGTATTTGCACAAGGGGCCTCGGGGAGGTAATTAGGTTGAGGTGAGGTCATGAAGGTGGGCCTTCAGGATGGGATCAGTGCCCTTGTAAGAAGACGAAGAGACGCAAGACATTCCTCTGCTACGTGAGGACACAGTCAGAAGGTAGCCATCTACAAGCCAGGAAGAGAGCCGTCACCAGAACCCAACCATGCCGGCACACTGACTTCAGACTTCCAGCCTCCACAACTGTGAGAAAATAAGGCTCTGTTGTTTAAGGCCCCCAGCCTACGGTATTTGGTTATGGCAGCCTGAGAAGACTAACAGACTGGACAAAGTAATTCATCTCTGTGCATCTCACTTTCCTCATTTGGAGTCTGAATAGCATGGTGGTTGGGAGCACCGGGTGTGAAGTGACACCTAGGCACAGTGAGAACATGATTCTCCCACCTGCTACTATTTGTCCTTGAAGAGTGATTCCAACAATGGAGGCTCAGTTTCCTCACCTGTGAAGTGAGTGTAGAATACGGATGACGCCATCAGGTTGTAGGGAGGACCCAACAAGCACACTGATGGGAGGGCTTAGCAGCTTGGCTGGGATCCTGCCTCCAGACTTCTGTATCTGCTCTTCTTTCCTCCTGGAACATCCTTTCCAAGACACCCGACATCTCAGTCCTTCACTTCCGTCGGATCTTCTCTCAAATATCAGCTTCTCGGCATGACCTTTTCTTACTACACTGTTAAAATTAGAACGCCACCTCCAGCACTCTCTGTCTGCCTTTCCTGCCTTGTTTGTCTTCATCTCCTTTAACTTTCCCTAACACACAATGTGTTCACGCATTTATTTCTTGACATCTACCTCCCCCCACAGTAGAAGATACACTTCAGGAGGACAAACATTTGAGCCTGTGTTATTCACTGCTGTATCCACCATCCCCAGAATAGAACCAGCCATGTTGCACATGCTCCAGAAGTACTGATCAAAGAGTGGATGAATGATTATTCCATTCAGTGTTGCAGATGAGGTCTTTGAACTCAGCCACGACCCTCCCTGACTCCTGCCCCACCAGTGCTGTCTTTGCAAACAGACTTGGACCTAATTCCCCAACACACCCCTCCACCTACCTTCACACGTCTCTCCCTGGCCCTGGAACCTCACGTTTCCACTTCTGGAAACAAATCCTTGGTTGCAGACACAAGAGTAGCTTCCAGGACTGTTGTGGCAGGTCGCATGCTCTGGGCAAGATTTGGGATCTGCACATTCATCCACATCTGGAAAGTGCAAGAGAAAACCCAGGTCACAGAAGAGCGGGAGACGGCAAGGGAAGATTCGCTTTACGTGGTCTTACCTTGTGGCACACAGCACTGAGGCTCCCCAGTACACACGTGCTCCCCTTCTTCCTAACCACCCTTGCAGTTAGGCAGGGCCATGAGAATAAATTCTGGCTGATAGTATGTAAGCAAATGGGTGACAAATAATTTCAAAACATAGTCCTCATAGATTTCAGAAACGGCCTTAGTCTTTTTTTTTCTTTTTGCACAGAGAAAAAAGTTTATTCCTTTGTTTCTTTGTTCATTTCTTTGAATCATCTATCTATTCATTCATACAAATATCTATCCATCTATCCAGCTATCTATCCATCCATCCATTCATCTATACATCTACTCATTCATCGAAAAAATATCTGCCAAGAGTGTGGTACTTCTCTGGCCTCATATGTGCACCCCTATCCGCGCATCAGCATGCGGCTTGTGCAGTGCAATGTGACTTTGCCACTCCGTTACTTAAATGTGGAGTTTGTTTTCTACCCCTTCATCCAGCTGGCCCTATGACTTGCATTGGTCAATAGAATGCAGCAGGAGTGATGTGGTGCCAGTTCCAATCTCAGACCTCCTGAGGATTATTTGCTTCTGCTCATGCTTTGGGACTCTTGATTCTGTCACCTCAACAAGTCCTAGACTAGAGTAGTGAAGACTGGAAAAACAGGAAGAGAGATGGATCAGCTCAGATGAGCTGTAGTCATCTGAGATAGCCCAGGCCAACCACAGCTGGCCACAGATGCAGGAAAAAGAATGGTTGAGACCAAAAGAATGCACCAGTAGAGCCCCAGCTAAACTGGCAACACATGGGCTCAAGAGCTAAATAAATAGTAGTTGTTTTAAGTCATTGACTTTCAGGGTAGTTTGTTACTCAGCAATAGCTAACTGCTACAAATGGACGAGATTCAAGACATAATTAGCAGGTAGAATCCCCAAGACATGACGACCTACAATACAGAAGGAGAGGGAGGATGAGAGTCACTCTCAGGCCTTAATTCAAAAACCTTTTTGGAAAAAGTTCCGAGATCTGGGTCTCAGCTCTCCCGAGCACAGGGTGTCTCTACATCAGCCCTACTGACATTTGGGACCAGATCATTTTTGGTTGTGGGAGGCAGTACTGTGCATTGTAGGGTGTTTAGCAGCATCTCTGGCCTCTGCTGCCTTGATGATAGCAGCACACACAACCCCACCACCACCACCACCGTGACAATCAAAAATGTCTCTGGATATTGCTAGTGTCCTCTAAGGAGAAAATTGTTCTAGGGACAGAGTCGCCCCATTACTCTCAAGTACCGCCTGACCCACTGCTAAACTCACAGTATTCCTTCAACAGAAGCTCAAATCCTGGTTGTTCCACTTAATAGCAGTGCATCCTTGGGCAAGTCACTTCAGCTCTCTGAGCCTCAATGTTCGCATTCCTAAACTGAGGATAGTGATCCCTACCTCATAGCATCATCAATTGAGGTGGTTCTTAATTAAGTAGGTAATGAGGAGGGCAGGTCCTCTTTACCTTCACAGATGGAGTTTCTAGAGGAGAATCCAGCT
>NC_060280.1:92517925-92544774 GCF_021613505.1 Equus quagga
AATGGAGGAGGGAAGAAATGAATCATCCCAATGAGCCTCAGTCATCTGAGACAGCCCAGCCCAACCACAGCCGACCACAGACAAACAAAGAAGATGGTTGAGACCCAAAGAACTGACCAGCAGAGCTCAACCTAAACTGCCCGTGCATGGAATTGAGAGCTAAAAAAATTGGCAGCTGTTGTTAGCCATGGACTTGCAGGATCACTGTTACTCAGAACTAGCTAACTGCTACAATTACACTAGCAAAATGAAGATGACTTCAAATATCTGTGATTCCAAGCCAAGGGGATGTGATGAGGGCTAGATCACTCCATGCCATGCTGTTTGAAATCACCCTCCCTATAAGTGAATGTAGAGAACAATAGAACCTCTGTAGACTCAGGAAGATGGAGTCTTGGTGTCTTAGTGAGAACATTCTGGCTGCAGCGTGGAGGATGGATTAGAGGAGACAAGACTGCAGACAGGGAGAGACCAGTGAGGATGCTGCCATAGTAAGGATGAAGGCTGAACCAAGGATGGAGAAGAGTGGAAACATTCAAGACGTCTGTAGCAGGGAGATTCTCCAAGAGATAATGACGGATTTAATATGGAAGGGGAGGGAGGATGAAGGTAACTCTCAGGCCTTAATTCAAATACCTTTTAGGAAACAGTTCTGAGGTTTTGGTCTGAGCTCTCCCTATCACAGAGTTTCTCTACATCAGTACTACTGACATTTGGGACTGGAGCATTTTTGGTTGTGGGAAGATGTTCTGTTCATTGGATGGAAGCAATGTTTTCCATCCCATATGCCCGTCATTAAGTGTGAATTTTGTACTCCATCCAACAAGCAGTGGGGTATATATTCCCACCCCTTAAATATGAGCATGCTTGTGACTATGGGGGATGTGACACCAAGTCGTAAAAACTGCATGTTAGGTCATAAAAGTATTAGACAACGTCATAAAAATCTCACACTCGGTCATAAAAATACAATGCACTTCTTTGTTCTCTTGAGATGCTCATTCTTGGAACTCATTCTTGGAACTTCTCTCATACTTTGAGGAAGCCCAACCAGCCATGAAAAAGCAGCTCACATGGACAAGAGTTAAGACCTCCAGCCCACAGCCCTGGGGGAGCAGCCAGCCAACAGCCAGCACCAGCTTGCCAGCCTTGTCAGTGGGCCTTCTCCAAACTGATTCCTCCAGCCTCCAGTTGAACCAAGTCAACTGACACGGTGTGGAACAGAGGCAAGCCATCCTCTCCAAACCAAGCCCAAATAGCAGGTTCGTTTGTGAGCAAAATAAATGACTGCTGTTGTTTTCATGCACTGAGTTTTCAGGGGGTCTGTTATGCAACAACAGATGACTTGAACACCTTGCAAAGCCACCTCTAGGAACCGACACATTGAAGCACCCATGGAATTGTGCAGTCATGGGAGCAAGGGGTGGCCTGCACAAATGTCTTTCAACCCTGCTCTGCCAGATCACCCCAAAGAAACACTTGCTGTGTACCTCTCGTGCAAGCACAACTTCAATGCAAGTCTCCTATCTGTCCCTCCCTGTCAACTGCACCTCTCCTAGACAGAAAACTGGAGCGGCCACTGAACTTCAAGATACCATCACAGGGATGCTCACCCCAGCTTTGTGTGAAGTTGTAAAACATTAGAAACAAACTAAGTGCCTGTCAGTTGACAGGTGATTCAATCTGGAGTCGATGTAAAGAATAAAATTCATGTTCCTTCATTCAACAAATATCCATTTAATACTTGCAATGTATCAGGCACCATACTGAGGGTGAAACACAGAGTGGACAAAATCGTTGCCGTAGAACCCAGCATTTTCTAGATGGGAAATATTGATTTCACCTCAACTTTAAACACCAGGGTCCACCGGCACTACTGAGAAGGCTGAATAACCCATGAACTGTAGCCCAAAGATGAAGAAGGATGTTTGGGGCACTCTGGAAACTCCGGTGGTAGAAATGAATGATCTTATTTAGAGCTCAGCGAACTACATCCCATAGGTCAAATCTGGCCCCTCATCTGTTTGTGTAAATAAAGTTTTATTGGCACACAGCCACATCCAGTCATTTATGTATCATCTATGACTGCTTTAGCAACACAACTGGAGCATTGAGTCATCATTGACAGAGATCATACAGGCAACTGTTGTGGGTTGAGTTATGGCCACCAGAAAGATATGTTGAAGTTCTAACCTCTAGTCTCAGAGAATGTGAACTTATTAGAAATAGGGTCTTTGTACATGTGCTTAAGATGTAAGTTAAGACATCGTACTGGAGTAGGATGTCCCTTAACCAGATATGATTGGTATCCTTATAAGGAGAGTAAAACAGGCACAGAGACAGGCTTAGGGAGAACACCACATGATGATGGAGTCAAAGATGGAAATGACACATCTACAGGTCAAGGAACCCAGAGATTGCTGGAAACACCAGAAGCTGGGAGAAAGCCTCAGAACAGATTGTCCCCTAGAGTCTTCAGAGAAAGCACGACCCTGCTGACAGCTTGATTTCAGACTTCTGGCCTCCAGAACTGTGAGAAAATAAGTCTCTGTTGCTTAAGGTCCCCAGTCTACAATATTTTTTTATGCAGCCTGAACTGCCTAATACAATGGACAGAGAATCCATCTCTGTGTGCCTCAGTTTTCTCATGTGATCTCTGTAAAGCACTCTGAACAGAGCCTGGAGCGTAGCAATTACTATGAAAGCAAATGTTAACCAAAAGACAAAATTCACTGCTGACATGTGGAGCTTTCTTTGTGGCAGGCATTGAGGTAGATACTTCACACGCATCAGCTCAACGAATGCTCAGAGCAGCCCAACGAGGTGCAAACTGATATTTCCATTTTTCAGAGGAGGAAACTGAGACTTCAAAATTGTGCAACATCGCATAGCTTGTGAAAGGCACAATTATGATTGGAATCCAGGTTCTGAGCAGCTCTGGAAGTTTCAGACGACAGCTTCCCAGGTCGTCGGAACCTCAGAGACTGGAAATGTGGTGATTAAACTGATATGTGTCCTATGCAAGCCCATTGTGAGCTGCCAGAGGCTGCAGCCTCTTTTGGAGGCAAATTAGCATGGTGGTGGGAGCACGGGCTGTGAAGCCACACCCAGGCACACTCAGATCCTGACTCTCCTACCTCCTACCTATTGCACCTTGGGACAGTGATTCAACCACAATGGAAGCTCAGTTTCCTCATCTGTGAAATGGGTGTAAAATCAAACTGATACCATCAGGTTGTTGGGAGGACCGAATGAGCACACTGATGGGAGAGCTTAGTGGCTTGGCTGGGATCCTGCCTCCAGACTTTTCTATCTTCTCTTGCCTCCTCCTGGAACATTCTTCCCCAGACACCCAATCTCTCACTCCCTCACTTCCACCGGATCTTTTCTCACATATCAAATTCTCAGCACGGCCTTTTCTTACCACTCTCTTAAAATTAGACCACAGCACTCTCTAACTGCCTTTCCTGCCTTATTGGTCTTCACCGCCTTTAACTTTCCCTAACACAGAAAGGTTTCATACATTTTTATTTTGTTAACTATCTCCCCACACACTAGAAAATAAATTCCAGGAGAACAAACGTTTTTGCCTGTGTTATTCACTGCTGTATCTGTCATCCCCAGAATAGAACCAGCCATGTTGCACATGCTCAAAGTATGGGTTGAAGAGTGAATGAGTGATTATTGTCTTCAGTTTTGCTGATGAGGTCTTTGAACACAGCCAAGACCCACCCCGACTCGTGCTCCACCAGTGTTGCCTTTGTAAACAGTCTGGGACCTAATTCCCCAACACACCCCTCCACCTACCTGCACACGTCTCTCCCTGGCCCTGGAACCTCACGTTTCCACTGCTGGAAACAAATCCTTGGTTGCAGACACAAGAGTAGCTGCCAAGACTATTGTGGCAGGTCGCATGCTCTGGGCAAGATTTTGGATCTGCACATTCATCTACATCTGGAGAGTGGAAGAGAAAACTGGGATCAAGGCAGAGCAGGAAATTTGGAAAGGAGATGGTAAGTGAATATTCACTCTACATGCTCTTAAGTTGTGGCACACAGCACTGAGGCTCCCCAGTACACACATGCTCCCCTTCTTCCTAACCTCCCTTGCAGTTAGGGAGGACCATGAGAATAAATTCTGGCTGATAGTGTGTAAGCAAAAGGGTGACAAATGATTTCAAAACATAACGATCATAGTTTGCAGAAATGGCCGCAATATCCCCCTTTTTTTGGCATAGAGAACAAAGTAAACTGTTTATTCCTTTCTTTCTTTGTCCATTTGTTTTAATCATCCATCCATCTATGTATCTAGGCATCTATGCCTCTATCCATCCATCCATCCATCTATTCATATATCCAAAAATATCTGCCAAGAGTGTGATACTTCACTGGCCACATATATATACCTATATCCACACCTCAGGATGGGGCTTGTGCAGTACAATATGACTTGGCCACTCCTCTCTTTAAATGTGGAGTTTGTTTTCCGCCCCTTCATCCAGCTGGCCCTATCACTTGCACTAGCCAATAGAATGCAGAAGAAGTGATGTGGTACCAGTTCCAAACTTAAACCTCCAGAGGATTATTTTCTTCCACCCATGCCTTAGGCCTCTGCATTCTGCCACCTGAACAAGCCCTAGACTAGCTGAATGAAGGATGGAAGAAATGGATCATCCCAGATGAGCCCCAGTCGTGTGAGACAGCCCAGCCCCATCCAACCACAGCTGACCACAGACACAGGAAGAGGAACAGCTGAGACTCAAAGAACAAACCAGAAGAGCCCCACCTGAACCACCCATGCATGGAATCAAGAGCTAAAAAGAAATGGTTGTTGTTTTTAGCCATTGACTTTTAGGGTAATTTGCTCCTCAGCAATAGCTAACTGCTAGGAATTCACTAGTAAAAGAAGACATGACTTCAGATATCTCTGAGTCCAAGCCAAGGAGCTGTGATGAGGGCTTGATCACTCCATGCCATGCTGGGTGGGGTCATCGTCCCTATAAGAAAACGTAGAGAGCAATAGAACCTCAGTGGACTCAGGAGGATGGAGCCCTGGCGTCTCAGTGAGAACTTTCTGGAGGCAGTGTGGAGGATGGATTTGAGGGGACAAGACCGGAGAAATGAGGAGCAGTAAAGATGAAGAAAACATGAAGCCAGAGCCAAGGATGGAGAAGAGTCGAGACATTCAAGACAGATTTAGCAGGTAGATTCCCCAAGACATAATGACTGACTAACATGGAAGGGGAAGGACGATGAGAGTAACTCTCAGGTCTTAACTCAAATATCTTTTGGGAAAAAGTTCTGAGGTCCAGGTCTCAGTTCTCCCTAGCACAGAGTTTCTCTATCTCAACCCTACTGACATTTGGGACCAGATCATTTTTTTGTTGTGGGAAGCAGTACTGTGCATTGTAGGGTGTTTAGCAGCATCTCTGGCCTCTACTCCTTTGATGACAGTAGCACACACAACCCCACCACCACCACCAGTGTGACAATTGAAAATGTGTCTAGACATTACTAATGTCCCCTGAGGAGAAAACTGTTCTGTGGACAGAGCGACCACCATCCTGTTACTCTGAAATACTGCCTGATGCTCTGCCTAACTTACAGTATTCCCTCAACAGAAGCTCAAATCCTGGTTGTTCCACTTAATAGCTGTGCATCCTCGGGCAAGTCACTTCACCTCTCTGAGCCTCAATGTTCTCATTCCTAAACTGAGGATCATGATCCCTACCTCACAGCATCATGAATTGAGGTGATTCTTAATTGAGTAGGCAGGTCCTACTCAATAAGAAGGGCAGGTCCTCTTTACCTTCACAGATGGAGTTTCTAGAAGAGAATCCAGCTAGGCAGGTGCAACGGTAGCTTCCCAAGGAGTTGGTGCACTCAGAATGCTCTGGGCAGACCCCGCTGGAGAGGCATTCATTGATGTCTGAGGAGCAGTGGAGGAGAGCGAGCAGACAAAAGAATGAGTGTCTAAGGTGAGAAACACAGGTACCCAACTCAATGGTAGCTGTCCACGAAAGACCACACCTGAGATCCCGAGAGCATTACCTGTACAGAAGAAACGACCAGGCTTTGCCGGGTTCCAGTTATTTCCAGTAGGAGAAGAGAAACCAGGCAAACAGCTGCACTTGTATCTCCCAGGCAGGTTTTTGCAGACTGAGTGAGCACCACATGGTGTGGGCCTCTTAGAACACTCATCTATATCTGGATAGAGAAAGAATTGGAGTTACAAAGTTGCCTCATCTTCTGCAGTAGATTTTATTCTCCAAAGATGGTTGAAACAATGTTTTCCATCTCATATGCCCTTCATTCAGTGTGAATTTGATACTCTTTCCATCAAGGAGTGGGGGTTTATGTTACCACCCCATGAATCTCAGGATGCTTGTGACTATAGTGGAAGTCAATCCAGGTCATAAAAATATAATCTACTTCCTTGTCGTCTTGAGATACTCATTCTTGGAACTGAGCTACCATACTTTGAGGAAGCCTAACAAGCCATCAAAAAGCAGCTCACATGGACAAGAACTAAGATCTCCATCTCACAGCCCTGGGGGAGCAGCCGGCCAATAGCCAGCACCAGCTTGCCAGTCTTGTGATGGGGCGCTCTTCAAAGTGAATCCTCCAGCCTCCAGTTGAGCCAATTCAACCGACACTGTGTGGAATAGAGACAAGCCATCCTCTCCAAACTCAGCCCAAATGGGCTCATTCACGAGCAAAATAAATGACTGCTGTTGTTTTCATGCTCTAAGTTTGCAGTTGGCCTGTTACCCAGCAATGGATAACTAGAACACCTTGCAAAGCCACCTCTAGGAATTTACTCGTTAAGGCACCCATGGAATTTTGCAGTCATGGTACCGTGGGTTGGCCTTCCCCAAATTTGCTTCAGCTATGCTCTGCCAAGTTACCCTAAATAAACATTTTCTATGTACTTGTCATGCAAGCACAATTTCAAGACATATCTCCTAGGGCACCCTCCAAGTCAACTGCACCTCTCTCAGAGAGAAATCTTGAGCTGCCACTGTGCTTCAAGATAAGGTCACAGGGATCCTCATTCAGCTTTGTTTGAAGTCGTAAAACATTAGAAATAATCTAAGTGCCTGTCAACAGAAGGACGGATTAGAGTTGACTAACGAACAAGGTTCACGTTCTTTCATTCAAGAAATATCTATTTAATACTCACAATGTGTCATGAACCATACTGGGGGTCAAAGATACAGAGTGGACGAAAATTTTTGCTGTAGTAGCCATCATTTTCTACACGGGGAATATTGATTTCACCCCAGATTTAAACACCAGGGTCTACCAGCACTAGTGAGCTGATGGAATAACCCATGAACTGTAGCCCAAACATAAAGAAGGATGTTTTGATCTCCCTAAAAACTACAATGATAGAAATGAATTATCTGCCTCAGAACTCAGCAAACTACATCTCATGAGTCAAATCTTGTCCAGCAGCTGTTTGTGTAAATAAAGTTTTATTGGAACACAGCCACGGCCACATCCATTTGTTTATGTATCACCTACGACTGCTTTGGCACCACGACTGGAGCACTGAGTAGCCATGACAGAGACCATACGGCTTGCAACTTCCAAAATATGTCCTATCTGGCCCATTATAGAAAGTTTACCAACCACTGGGCTTATTCATAGGCATAATCAGATCTTTACTGTCAAGAGGAGAATTAGGGTCTAGATATAAGGAATAGGGACAAAGAACTTAGCTCCTTCTGGGAATCATATCATTTATGTTAATATAGCACTTGATATTGTACATGCACCTAGGATACTGCATACATTGTTGCATTTAATCTTACCAACTGTCCTTTGAGGTAGACGCTCTTATACACTCATTTTACAGATGGAAACATTGAGGCTTAGAGAGATTAAATATGTTTCCCCAATACCTCTTAACTAGAGTGTGGCAACTGGATGAGATGGTTGACAGACATGGTTAGAGTCAGAAACAGCTGGGTTTGAATTCCAGGTCAACTGCATGACCTTCAACAAGTCATTTCAGCTCTCCAATCCTCACTTTACTCATCTGGACAATGGAGATCATCACAACGCTCATAGTCGATTTAAAGTGAAAATGCACATAAAGCCCTTCACACGGGGCCTGGCACTCAATAACTGTTAGCAGTTATTAGTTATAGCAGTAACTGTGGAGGGGTGACTGAAGGCACATCCTAATGTGGCTTTCTAATCACTGGAAATTTTAGTGACCAGGAATAAGTCTCATGAGAGAAAGGAAGGAAGGAAGGAAGGAAGGGAGGAAATAATATAATATTTGGGGGAAAGAAAAAGGAAAAGTACTTACACCTGCCACGCCAGCTAGCTTCCACCTGATTTTCCTACCACCTTTGAGGGGGCGTGAACTCACCTTTGCATTCCACTCCTGAGCCCTGGAACTGTGCCAGTCCGTTGCTAGACAGGAATCCTTTTTTGCAGCTGCAGTAATAACTTTTTGAAGTGTCAGTGCAGGTTGCATAAGCTGGGCAGATGGTGGTATCCACACACTCATTCGTTTCTAGGCAGCATAGAAGGAAGAGTTTGTATTAGCACACCAGAGTGGGGCTGCAGAGGAAGCCAGCGTTTGAGAGGGAAGGAAACTGTTGTGGGTTGAATTGTGTCCTTCAAAAAGATATGTTGAAGTCCTAAACTCTGGTCCCTGAGAAGTTGAGCTTATTTGGAAATAGGGTCTTTGAAGATGCAATTAAGATGTAAGTTTAGTTGAGATCATACTGGAGTAGGGTGGTCCCTTAATCGGATATGATTGGTGTCCTTATAAGGAGAGGAGAAGAGGCACAGAGACAGGCTTAAGGAGAATACCATGGGATGATGGAGTCAGAGATGGAATGATACACCTACAGGTCAAGGAATGCCGAGGATTGCTGGCGACACCAGAAGCTGGCAGAGAGCCTCAGAACAGATTCTTTTCTAGAGGCTTCAGAGAAAGAATGGCCTTGCTGACACCTTGGTTTCAGACTTCTGGCCTCCAGAACTGTGAGAGAATAAATTTCTGTTGTTTTAAGACACCCCGTTTGTGATAACTTGTTACAGCTGCCCTAAGAACCAGCTCGGTCAAGGACCCTGTAGACCCCAGACCTTTGCCACTCAAAGTGTGGTCCATGGCCCAGCAGCATCAGCAATGTCTGGGAGTTTGATGGAAATACAAAGTCCCAGGCCTTGCCCGAGACCTCCTGAATCAGAATCTGCATTTTAGAAAGATCCTCAGGTGATTTGTGTGCACATGAAAGTGCGAGAAATACTGATCTGGACCCTTGCTTCTCCAAGTGTGGTCCATGGACCAGTAGCATCTGCTGCGCCTGGTATCCTTGAGCGATCTTGGAAAATCAGATGCTGATTCAGCTGGTCTGGGAAGGGCCTGAGATTCTGCATTTCTAACAAGCGCCTGAATGATGCTGGTCAGTGGACCACACCATAAGCATTGGGGCTCCAGACAGAAGAGTATGAGAGTCAAAGTTACAGCCTTTGGAGCAAGGACTACCCGGGTTAAAGCTCCCATAGGAAACCTCGAAGCAGAGAACAGTGGCTATGCCCCCATCCCCATCTCCCCCTCTTCCTTTGAATAACATGACCATCCAGTTAAGCTGCAATTCCAGCTTCTCTTGCAGCTAGGTGCAGTCACGTGGCTAAGTTTCGGCCAAAGGAAATGAGCAGAAGCGATATGTGCACCTTTTGGCCACGCCCTTAAAAAGAAGGAGCATGTCCTTCATTCCTCCTTTCCCCTTTCCCCTGGGGAAAGAAGAATGTGGACAGAGTGAGGTGATCTATCCTTAACCATGGGGGTGATGCTTTGGAAAACCTCCACACCGAGGGATGGAGAAACAACAAGATGGAAGGCACCTGGGAGCTGAGATGATTTCATAGACAGGGTAGCCCTGTCACCCTGTTCCATCCACAAATTGGAGATTTATGAGGGAGAGAAGAAGAGACTTCTAAGAAATGAACATCAGAGATCTCCTCAAGATGGCAGTGTAGGCAGACTCTGAACCCATATCCTCCCATGAACACAACCAGGTTACAACTCTTCTTGGAAAAATTAACCCTGAGAAAGAAGCAAAAACTGGATAAAAAGAACCCCCACAATAAGGGACAGTCCTGACCAAGGCGGAAGAGGCAGAAATTCCTTTCAGGAGAGAAAAAAAACACCTTCAGGAGCCACGGAGCTTCACTTTTGGCAAGCTGGGAGCAAACCTAAGGTACACAGCCCTCTCTGGAGAAATGGGGACCTGACTGGGGGCCTGATACTGCTATAAGCATCCTTCAGACTCAGCACAACTGAGACGAGTCTCATAATATCTGGCTTTGCTGGCTGTTAACTACAATGGGGAATACCCCCAGAAAAGCTATGGGATATAAATGGAAAAACTCAGCTCTTAAAGGGCCCATGCCCAAATTCACCCATCTCAGACAGCAACCTAAAATCACCAGAAAGGTGCACAGTCCTTTGGCGAAAAGAGACTCACCTTGTAGGCTCTGGGTGGATCTCAGTGAGAGGTGAGACCTCTCTGGGGACTGAGACAGTGGCAGCAGCCATTGTAGTGACCTGGTACAGGTGTGCTGACACAGACGCTGGCAGACACCACTGGAGTTCCTCCCCTGGCCTGACAGCCCAGGGTCTGCCACACCCACTAGAGCACTGATTTAATCCAGCTCAGCCAGGGCAGGCAGCCTGCCCTAGGGACTGGCCCCACCCGACAGCAAGCCCTCAGGCTACTTGTTGGCCTACATAGACTGGGTGCCTGGATCCTCTGCAGGCAGATGAGTGAGTCCACCTCTGGGGGGCAGGGCCTGCGTGAGGAGCAGATAGAATGTGGGGGGTATTGGCAGAGAGTGTGGGGGCCTCTGCAGTGGGGTGAAGGGGTATGCTCCAGGGGGCCGGGATGTGTGCATGGGCCAGGACTGTGTTGAGATTGGGTGAGGACCCTTGGGGGGTGAGGCTTATCTGTGGCAGAAAACTTGTGCTTCTCAAACAGCCACATAGGGGATTGGCCCCACCTTCCAAAGCCTGAAACAATCGGGTGCTCCTGTGCCTAGGGCCAGCCCCACTCAGCTGCAATCCTGAGAGAGCTGACAAGAGCCTTGCAGGCCTAAGGACTATAGAAATTGTAATCATCAGCACCTAGCAACCAGCCAAGCTGGGGGCCTACTCACCGAACAGAATAACTGCAACAGGAGTGTGCTATTAGACCTTGCAGCCAACTGTGCTGGGGCTCCCCAAACCAGACTTACAAACAGCCTGCCAGGGAGAGAAAGCCTAGCCTGCCTGTGCACCTGCAGCAAGAGCAACCCTGCCACAGCAGAAGGACACGTGTAGCCCACACAGAGGTCACTCCTGGAACACTTGGAACTGGCGACAAGAGGGGAGCACACTGTTGGGCCTCAAAAGGGGTCTCTTACATAAGGCCACTTCTCCAAGATCAGGAGACATAGCTGACCCACCTAATACATACATATAAGCACAGAGAAAGAGGCAAAATGAGAGGCAAAGGGATACGTTTCAAGCAAGGGAACAGTACAAAACTCCAGGAAAAGAACTAAATGAAACATAAATAAGCAATCTGCCTGACAAAGAGTTCAAACAAAAACTCATAAGGATGCTCACTGATCTTGGGAGAAGACTGGATGAACACAGTGAGAATGTCAACAAAGAATTGGAAAATATAAAAAAGAACCAACCAGAAATGAAGAATACAATACTGGAAATGAAAAATTCACTAGAGGGACTCAATAGCAGAGTAGATGATACAGAAGAATGGATCAGTGAGGTGGATGAACAACTATAGGAAATCACCCGAGATAAACAGATAAAAGAAAACATATTAAAAAGAACCCGAACAGTCTAAGGGAACTCTGGGACAATATCAAGTGCACTAATATTCATATTATAGATGTCCCAGAACAAGAAGACAGAGACAAAGGGGAAGAGAATCTCTTTGAAGAAATAATAGCTGAAAACTTTCCTAACCTAAGGAAGGAAACAGACACTGAGGTACAGGAAGCGCAGAG
This sequence comes from Equus quagga, assembly GCF_021613505.1. NCBI lineage: Eukaryota > Metazoa > Chordata > Mammalia > Perissodactyla > Equidae > Equus > Equus quagga. The sequence goes on from NC_060280.1 coordinate 92,529,961, forward strand.
AGAACCAAACAGGTTAAACCCAAAGAGGCCCACTGTAAGACACATTACAACTAAAATGACCACAATTAAAGACAAAGCGAGGATCGTAAAAGCCACAAGAGAAAGACAAAAAGTGACATACAAAGGAAACCCCATAAGGCTATCAGCTGACTTCTCAGCCGAAACCCTACAGGCCAGAAGGGAGCAGCACAATATACTTAAAGTGTTGAAAGGAAAAAAAAAAAAAAAACCTACAGCCAAGAATACTATAGCCAGCAAGGTTATCACTCAGAATGGAAAGAGAGGTAAAGGTTTTCCCAGACAAGCAAAAATTAAAGGAGTTTATCACCAAGAAATCAGTTCTACAAGAAAGGCTGAAGGGACTTATTTAAGTGGGAAAGAGAAGACTACAAATAGGAATAAGAAAAGTATCCCAAAAAGAGGCAATAAAATCACTGGAAAGGCAAAACTACAGTACGGTAGCAGATCAACCACCTACGAAGATAATACGAAGGTTAAAAGACAAAAGTACTCAAATTAACTATTTGAATGATAAGAGGGTAATGGATACACACACACAAAATACAGGGTTATATATGACATCAAAAACATAAAATGTGGGGCCAGCCTGGTGGCACAGTTGTTAAGTTCGTACATTCCGCTTCAGCAGCCCAGGGTTCTCCAGTTTGTATCCCGGGTGTGGACACGGCACTGTTTGTCAAGCCATGCTGTGGTAGGCGTCCCACATATAAAAAGTAGAGGAAGATGGGCACGGATGTTAGCTCAGGGTCAGTCTTCCTCAGCAAAAAGAGGAGGATTGGTGGCAGATGTTAGGTCAGGGCTAATCTTCCTATAAAAGAGGAAAAACATAAAATGTGGGAGGAGAGGAGTAAAAGAATTGAGCTTCTAGAAAGAGGTCAAACTAAAGAGACCATCAACTCAATATAGATTGCTATGTACACGGGTTATTATATGTGAACCTCATGGTAATCCCAAAGCAGAAACCTATAATAAATACACAAATAAGTAAGAGAAAGGAAGTCAAATATAATACTAAAGAAAGTCATTAAACCACAAGGGAAGAGAGCAATAGAAGAAGAAAGGAACAGAGAAGTACTACTAAAACTCCCAGAAAAAGTAACAAAATGGTAATAAGTACATATTTATCAATAGCTACTTTAAATGTCAAAGGATTAAATGCTCCAATGAAAAGGCATAGAGTGGCCGGTTGGATAAAAAAACAAGACCCATGTATATGCTGCATAAAACAGACGCACCTCAGACCTAAAGACACTCACAAACTGAAAGTGAAATGATGGAAAAAGATACTCCAAGCAAATGGCATAGAAAAGAAAGCTGGGGGTAACAGTACTTATATAATACTTGTATCAGACAAAATACACTCTAAAACAAAAACTGTAACAAGAGACAAAGATGGGCATTACATAATGATAAAGGGAGCAATCCAACAAGAGGATATAACACTTGTAAATATCTATGTACCCAACTAAATATATTAAGGCAATTTTTAACAGACATAAAGGGAGAAATAGACAGTAACACAATAATAGTAGGGGACTTTAACACTCCACTTACACCAATGGATAGATCATCCAAACAGAAGATCAATAAGGAAACATTGGCCTTAAATGACACATTAGACCAGATGGACTTAGTAGATATATATAGAACATTCCATCCAAAAACTGCAGCATAGACATTCTGTTCAAATGCTCATGGAACATTTTCCAGGACTGATCACATATTAGGCCACAAAATAAGTCTCAATAAATTTAAGAATATTGAAGTAATACCAAGCATCTTTTCTGACCACAAATGTATAAAACTGGAAATCAACTACAGAAAGAAAATCAGGAAAGCCACAAAAATGTGGAGATTAAACAAAATGCTACAGAACAAAGATCAGGTCAATGAATAAATCAAAGGGGAAATAAAAAATTACCTGGAGACAAATGAAAATGAAAATGAAAATATGACAGGCCAAAATCTATGGGATACAGCAGAAGCTGTTCTAAGAGGCAAGTTTACAGCAATTCAGGCCTACCTCAGCAAACAAGAAAAATCCCAAACAAACAATCTAACAGTGCACCTAAAGGAAAAAGAAGGAAAAACAAAGCCACAATCAGTAGAAGGAAGGAAATAATAAAAAAGCAAAGCAGCAATCAATGAAATAGAGACTAAAAACAGCAGAAAAAAACCTATGAAACCAAGAGCTGGTTCTTTGAAAAGATAAATAAAATTGACAAACCTTTAGCTGTACTCACCAAGAAAAAAAGAGAGAAGGTTCAAATAAATAAAATCATAAGTGAAAGAGGAGAAATTACAATAGACACCTCAGAAATACAAAAGATTATAAGAGAATACTCTGAAAAGCTATACGTCAACAAATTGGATAATCTAGAAGAAATGGATAAATTCTTAGAATCATACAACCTTCGAAAACTGAACCAAAAAGAAGTAGAGAATTTGGAATAGACCAATCACCAGGAAGGAGATCAAAATAGCAATCAAAAACCTCCCAAAAATAAAAGTCCAGGACCAGATGGCTTCCCTGGTGAATTCTACCAAACATTCAAAGAAGACCTAATACCTATCCTTCTCAAACTCTTCCAAAATTTTGAAGAGGAGGGGAGACTTCCTAATTCATTCCATGAATCCAACATTATCCTGATACCAAAACCAGACAAGGACAACACAAAAAAAGAAAATTACAGGCCAATATCACTGATGAACATTGATACCAAAATCCTCAACAAAAGACTAGCAAATCGAATACAATAATACATTGAAAAGATCATACACCATGACCACGAGGGATTCATTCCAGTGATGCAGGTATGGTTCAACATCTGCAAATCAGTCAATGTGATTCACCACATTAACAAAATGAAGAATAAAAATCACATGATTATCTCAATAGACGCAGAGAAAGCATTTGACAAGATACAGCATCCACTTATGATAAAACGGGTATAGAAGGAAAATACCTCCACATAATAAAGCCCATATATGACAAACCCCCAGCTAATATCATTCTCAATGGAGAAAAACTGAAAGCTATCCCTCTAAGAACAGGAACCCGACAAGGATGCCCATTTTCACCACTCTTATTTAACATAGTATTGGAATCCTTAGCCAGAGCAATCAGGCAAGAATGAGGAATAAAAGGGATCCACATTGGAAAAGAAGAAGTGAAACTGTCGCTATTTGCAGACGACATGCTTTTATATATAGAAAACCCTAAAGAATCCACTAAAAAACTTTTAGAAATCATAAGTGAATACAGTCAAGTTGCAGGATACAAAATCAACATACAAAAATCAGTTGCATTTCTATACACTAACATAGTAGCAGAAAGAGAAATTAGGAATACAATCCCAGGGACCAGCCCCATGGCTGAGTGGTTAAATTTGCATGCTACACTTCTGCAGCCCAGGGTTTCACCAGTTCAGATCCTGGGCACGAACATAGCACCACTCATCAGGCCATGCTGAGGTGGCATCCCACATAGCACAACCAGAAGGACCTACAACTAGAATATACAACTATGTACTGGGGGGCTTTGGGGAGAAGAAGAAGGAGGGGAAAAGAAGAAGATTGGCAACAGTTGTTAGCTCATGTACTGATCTTTTTTAAAAAAATACAATCCCATTTACAATTGCAACAACAACAACAAAAATACCTAGGAATAAACTTAACCAAAGAGGTGATAAACCTGTACGCTGAAAACTATAAACATTGTTGAAAGAAATAAAAGAAGACAAAGAAATAGAAAGATATTCTGTGCTCTTGGATTGGAAGGATTAACACAGTTAAAATGTCCATACTTCCTAAAACAATCTACAGATTCAATGAAATCCCTATCAAAGCTCCGACAACATTTTTCACAGAAATAGAACAAAGAATCCTAAAATTTACATGGAACAAGAAAAAACCCTGAATAGCCAAAGGATTCCTGAGAAAAAAGGAAGCTGGAGGTATCACACTCCCTGATTTTAAAATATATTACAAAGCTATCGTATTCAAAACAGCATGGTACTGGCACAAAAAAAAGACACACAGATCAATGGAACAGAATTGAGAGCCCAGAAATAAGCCCACACATCTGTGAACAGCTAATTTTCGACAAGGGAGCCAAGAACTTACTATGGAGAAAGGAAAGTCTCTTCAATAAATGGTGTTGGGAAAACTGGACAACCACATGCAAAAGAATGAAAGTAGACCATTATCTTACACCATGCACAAAAATTAACTCAAAATGGATTAAAGACTTGATTGTAAGATCTGAAACCATTAAACTTATAGAAGAAAACACGGGCAGTATGCTCTTCAACATAGATCTTAGCAGCATTTTTTCAAATACCACGTCTGACTGTGCAAGGGAAAAAATAGAAAAAATAAACAAATGGGACTTACATCAAACTAAAAGACTTCTTCACATCAAAGGAGTCCATAAACAAAATGAAAAGACAACCTACCAATTTGGAGAAGATATTTGCAAACCATATATGAGATAAGGGGCTAATATCCAAAATATGCAAAGAACTCATATATCTCAACAACAAAAGAACTAATAACCCAGTTAAAAAATGGGCAAAAGATCAGAACAGACATTTCTCCAAAGAAGAAATATGGATGGCCAACAGGCATATGAAAAGATGCTCAACATCATTAGCTATCAGGGAAATGCAAATCAAAACTACAATGAGGTATCACCTCACTCTGGTCAGAATGGCTATAATTAACAAGACAGGAAACAATGAGTGTTGGAGAGGGTGTGGAGAGAAGGGAACCCTTGTTCACGGCTGGTGGGAGTGCAAACTGGTGCAGCCACTATGGAAAGCAGTATGGAGTACCCTCAGAGAATTAAGAATAGATCTACCATATGATCCAGCTATCCCACTGCTGGGTATTTATCCAAAGAACTTGAAAACACAAAAGCATAAAGATACTTGCACCCCTATGTTCATTGTGGCATTATTCACAATAGCCAAGGCTTGGAAGCAACCTAGGTGCCCATCAAGGGACGCATGGATAAAGAAGATGTGGTATTTATACACAATGGAGTACTACTCAGCCATAAGAAATGATGAAATCCGGTCATTGGTGACAACATGGATGGAGCTTGAGGGTATTATGCTGAGTGAAATAAATCACAGGGAGAAAGTCAAATACCATATGATCTCACTCACAAGTAGAAGATAAAAACAACGACAAACCAACACATAGCCACAGAGCTTGGACTGGTGGTCACCAGAGGGGAAGTGGGGAGGGAGGAAAGTGAAAGGGGTGATTAGGTGCATGTGTGTGGTGATGGATTGTAACTAGTCTTTGGGTGGTGAAAACGATGTAATCTACACAGAATTCGAAATATATTATGATGCACACCTGAAATTTATATAATGTTATAAACCAATGTTACCACAATAAAAAAATTACATAAAAAAACAGTATATCTTACAGAGATAAAAATGGGAAAAAAAGAAGTAAACATCAAAGTTGTCATTCAATTTCTATGGAAATGATCAAAACTGCATCCTCGCCAGTCCAGCCCCAGGACAAGTGGGGTTCACTCCTCTGTACTCAGTTTATTTGTTTAGCCCTCAACTCACCTCCAACGAGTCCCCAGTCCACCATGATTCTCCCTCCCAAATATTTGACATCTACCCACGTCTCTCCATCTCCACAGGTATGCTTGGTACAGATCTTCCTCTGGATTCCACATCCTTGCGTCCCCCATAGTTCCGGGCAATCATCTCCGAATGCAAATTTGATCACCCACCCCCCACCCCTGCCTAGAATGCTCCCTACTGCTCTCAGAATTAAAATCCAAATTACTTAACGAGACCCACAAAGCCCCCAGTGGCCAGACCCAACCCCATCTCCCTTCACGCTCCATTTCTAGCCTTCCCACCACAGGGTCTTTGCACGTGCTGTTCCCTCTGCCTCTGCTTTGCCTGGCCAGCTCCTATTCATTCTCCAGTTCTTGCTTCAATGTCACTTCCTCCAAGAAGCCTTCCCTGACTCCCCCATAGCTCCTTGTGCTCCTTCTTTAAGGCACTTATCATAATTATAATTGCTCAATTATTTGAGTGAGTAGCTCTTCAGTGATCATCTCCACTGCCACACCGCGACCTCCAGGAGAACAAAGCCACAGGTGGGCCAGGTTTCCAGGTGCCGGGGAAGAGACTCACTTGACACAATCCTTCCTCTGGTTGGCATAATAATGGTCCCCCAAAGAGGACCACATCCTGATCCCCAGAACCTGTGAATGTGCTGTGCTACCTGGCAAGAGGATTAAGGCTGCAGATGGAATTAAGAGTGTTAACCAACAGACCCTGAGATGGAGAGATTACCCTGGGTTATCCAGGTGGGACCAATGTCATCACAGAGATGACATCTTCGTAAGCGAAGGATGAAACCAGGAGGGGCAGAGTCAGAATGATGCAATGTGAGAAAAACTTGACCAGCCATTGCCGGCTTTGGAGATGGAGGAAGGGGGACACGAGCCAAGGGATACAGTGGCCTCTAGAAGCTGGAAAAGGCAAAAAACCAGTTCTCCCCTAAAACCTAGAGAAAGGAATGCGGCCCTGCCGACACCTTCCTTTGAGCCCAGTGAGGCCCATTTCAAACTTCTGCCCTTCGGAACTGGAAGAATATGCTTTTGCGGCTTCAAGCCACCAAGTTTTTGGTGATTTGTTACAGCAGCAATAGGAAACAAATACAACTTATCCATTATACGGATGTGGACAACTGAGGCTCAGAGAAGTTAAGTAACTTGCCCGAGGGCACACAGCCCGTGAGTGGCAGCGCCAAGCCTGTCAAAACCCAAAGTGCGTGATTTGCACTTCTTCTACGTGAGAAGAGGTAGGTCTGGCTGGAAATGGAATACATTTTCAGGCAATTTCTAAAATAATTCCGTGTAAAAACTTTCATAATTGGTTGTTTCAAGTCTGTCTCCCTGAGGGTCTGTGAGCTCCCAGAAGAGATTTGTGACCATCTTATTTACTACTGCATCCCGAGTGCATAGAATAGTGCCTGATGCTTAGTTGGTGCTCAATAGTAGAGACCTCACTGAGAAGGCAGCATTTAAGCAAAGACCTGAAGGAGGTGAGTGACTGAGCTTTGGAGCTATTTAAGGTGGGGGAAAGAGCAAGTGCAAATGCCCATTGGCAGGACCTTGCCCGGTGATTTCACAGATTTACAAGGAGGCCGGTGTGGTTGGAGCAGAGTGGATGAAGGGGGAGTGCAAGGAGGTGACACGGCCAGATCATGCAGGATCTGCTAGGCCATTGGAAGACTTCAACATTTTATCAGAGAGAGACGGGAGCATGGAAGGGTTTTGAGCAGAGGAAGGACAGCACAACTTAGGTTTGAAAATGATCCTTCTGCCCGTTGGTCGGAAGATGCTCTGTAAAGGGACAGAGTTGGGATGACCAGGGAGGAGGCGACCACACTTGTCCAGGTGACCAATGATGGTGGATATAACCCAGGTGGGAGCTGTGGAAATCATGGGATTCTGGTTATTTTGCAGGTTAAGTTAATAGGATTTGCCAATGGATTGGCGTGGGGTGTGAAATAAAGAGAAGAGTCAATGAGAACGCCAGCATCGACTGGTAGGACGGGATATCACGGGAAAGCTCTTTATAAAGTGCCATAAAAATATAAGGGATGGATTATCATTATTAGGATGTTGAGAGCCAGGCTTTTTGCTCCCTGCAGCATGTCTTGTTTATTTCCCTTCCCTGTATGATGGCTCAGATAATATCTTTCTTCTCATTTCCAGCTTCCTCTTTCAGCTACAGATGCAACATTTTTTTTTTTGCAGACTTCCGGCATGTTATCACTTGTGGTCTCCCAGCTCTGAGCTTCCCAATACTCTCTTCTAGCTCAATTTTTCATAACTCAGATCCACTGGAAACCAGAATAACAACCCAGTCCTGTGTGACTGGCCACCTGCTGACCTCTCCAGCTCATCTCCTGTCCTGTTGCATCAACCGTATTTACTTGCTCAGTCCTCCAAATTCCTTCCAGTCTCATGATCTCTGCACCTCACCCTGCAGATCTCGAGACGAGCCAGCCTCCATAATTGCGTGAGTCAATTCCAAAAATGAATCTTTACATATAAATATACACACACAGAGAGAGATATATGCATATCCATCCTAATCCTATTGGTTGTTTCCCTGGGTAACTCTGACAAATACAAATACCTGCTATGTGCCAGGCACTATTCTAGGCACTATGGATTCAGTAATGGAACAAGACACACAAAGGTCCCCACCTTCACAAACATGGTAATCTGGAGAGGCGGGGGTGAGGGATACAATGTCCAAAATAGAGTAGTCACTGAGAAGATGACACATGAGCTAAAACATAAAGAAGGTGAGGCACAGAGCCACATGTATATGCAGGACAAGAGCTTTCTAGGCAGAATGAACTGCATGTGCAAAGGCCCTGGGGCAGGACTGTGCCTGGCATGTGGGAGGAACAGCAAGGAGACCCACATGTTTGGAGTAGAAGGAGCAAGGGGGAGAGAGGGAGGAGGGAGAGCAGAGAGGGGATGGGCCAGGTTATGCAGGGCCTGGGGGGCCACAGGGAGAACTCGGGCCTTTACCCTCATGGAGGGGGGAGCCCTGGAAGGCTGTGGGCAGAGGAGGGCGGGACCTGACTCAGGTGCTCACAGGTGCCCTCTGGCCACTCTTGGAAGAGCAAGGAGTGGGGAGACCAGGGCATTGACCATTTCAACAATCCAACTGAGACACACACACGATCCTCAAAATAATTTAATGGTCATTTAATTGACCTAATCAGAAAAATGAGACTCAGAGAAGCAAAGGGACTTTTAAAATACAACTAGAGCTTCCATTTTGTAAGTGACTTCCATGCACCCCAGGCCCCTTCCATATATTTTCTGCAGTCCCCACAATAATGCTCGGGGGTAGGGTGACTGAGTTGTCCTGGCTTCCCCGAGACTTTCCTGTTGTTAGCCCTCAATGTCCAATGTCCCGGGAACCAGCCCCCCCAACCCCGACCCTGGTCTGGGGCAAGTCAGGATGGTCAGTCACCCTATTTAAGGGAAAGGTTACGACTTCATTTTACAAATGTGGAAATGGATGCCCAAGAGAGTTCATGTAAGCTGTCCCAGGTCACACCACAAGTTAGGAAGCAAGAGAAGAGCAAAGGAGAATGGACACACGCTGGGAGGGAGTCAGGGGACCTGGTCATTGTCCTGGCCGTGCCCCTCGCTGGCTACCAGCTTTGACTCAGCTTCAGCCCAGCCAATAAGAACCACACAATATGTGTTCCTCCAAGGAGGAGGAGGAGGAACCGGCGGAGGAACGGAGGAAGAGAAGGAGGGGCAGAAAAGGAGAGGGAGGATGAGGAGGAGGGGGAGGAGTGGGAGGAGGAGAAGGTGGAGGGAGCAGCAGGGGGAAGAGGAGGAGAGAGGAGAAAAGGAGGGGGACAGGGAGGGTTAACATAATTGAGCACTTATCTTGTTTCAAGTACCATTCTAAGCACCGCCTGTACTCATTTAATCTTCATCAAAACCCCACGGGATCAACTCCTCTCACCCTCATTTTCAAGGCAACTTAAGTCTTGGGGAATTTGCTGAAAAACCTGGGGTCTCCATGGCAATGAGCGCCAAAACCAAGCTTCAAACCCAGGACGTGTGGCTCCAGAGCCCACCTCTTAACAACTCCACGTGGAGCTGAATCCTCACCATCCCCATCGGGTAGGGGTCGTCCCCATACCCATCAGTCAGATGATGAAACTGAAAGAGGGAGGCCCTTGCCCATGGCCTGATGGCTTTCAGTCCAGGGGAGTCTCTTACCAAAAGCCGTCCCCTTCAAGTTCAGCTTCTCACCTGGAAGCAGAGGAAAGAGAAGTCGTTAGTTCCCTTGGCGATCTGGCCACGAGCCTTCCTCTCGCCCAGCCAGGCTCCACATCTCCCTGCGTGCTGAGAGCACATGGCAGATTATGAAAGCATGGCTTTATGAAGAGGAGAATCCAGTCTCTTCTTGGAGGTTCAGCCACATCAGCTCATGAGTTCTTCACACCTTGCCAGGTGAGAAAGGTGGGTGGTAGCCACTCTCGGCACCACCCCCCATCCACTTTACCGGGTTAGCACACTCATCCGCCAGCTGCTTCGCTGATCTAGAAGTGATGAGTGACAGATGCAGGAATACAACAGCACAGCCATCCCATTGCCTCAGAGCAGGCGACCGTCTCTGGTGCAATTCACGCTGCGGGATGGGGCTGTGGCTGAACCTCCCCTGAAATGCCTTCTGAGTGCCTAGCTTCTCCCGCTGCCCTATCCTGCTTTCCTCACTCCTACAAGTGTCGGCCAGTGAGTCCTGAGAGCCCTCCCTTCCTAAATTACTCACACAAGAATCCTTGTCTCAGGCTCCGCTTGTACAGAAACTAACCAAAAGCAGATGGTAATCCTTATTTTCATTTCTTTTGTTTTTATCTTTTTTTTTTTTTGAGGAAGGTTAGCCCTGAGCTAACATCTGCTGCCATTTCTCCTCTTTTTGCTGAGGAAGACTGGCCCTGAGCTAAGATCCGTGCCCATCTTCCTCTATTTTATATATGGGATGCCTATCACAGCACAGTGTGCCACATGGTGCCATGTCTGCACCCGGGATGTGAACCAGCGAACCCCGGGCCGTGGAAGCAGAACATGCGCACTTAACCACTAAACCACAGGGCCAGCTCCTTTATCTCTTTTTAAGAAGGTAATAATTGCTTCTTGTGAAAAAAAAAAATCAGACAATGCAGAAGTGTATAAAATTAAAAGTGAAGATCTCCCCATCCCCCGTCTTTATATCCAGAGGTAACTAATGTCAAAAGCTTAGCGTGAACCCTTCAAGGCTGGGTTGTATTTGCAAACTCAACCATGCCAACATATTATCAAACAGAAATAAATTTATAAATTCACACAATTTTCTTAACGCAGATGGTATCATGCAATCTACAATCTTTTGTGCTCTCTAATATAGTAGCTACTATTTACACTTAAATCTATTAAAATTAAATAAAATGAAACGTGCCATTCCTCAGTCATATCAGCCATTTTTCAGCTGCTCAATAACCACATGTGACTAGTGGCCGCTGTAGAGCTAGAACATTTCCGTCAACGTGGAAAGTTCTGTCGGGCAGCTCGGTTCCATTTCTACTTGCTGTCTTGCTCAACAGTATGTCTTGCAAACAAAGAGGAGCAAAATTTCTCAAGGGTTGAAGCTGGGCAATGGGCACATGAGAGTTTTTTATACTATTTTCCCTACCTCTGAGTGTTGAAATATTTCTGTAATAAAAAGTTAAGAAATGAATATGTTTTGGTCAACTTTCCATGTCAGTCTATACAGACCTAATGCATGCTTTTTAACAGCTGCATAGTATTCCATTATATCCATGGGCTATAACTGTGCCACAGGTAATGAGGCAGCCAAAGATCAAACAAAAATTCCACATTCCCCTTTCCAGGGTGTGGAATTGTCACTAGGAGGCAACTGCCTAATGACAGACCACATTTCCCAGCTCACCTTGCATCCAGGTATGGTCATGTGACAGTGAGCAGAAGTGACATGTGTCAGCTCCAGGCCTGGGTTTTTACAAAGGGTGTGTGCCTTCTCCACTGTTTCTTTCCCCCTCTGCCACTGTCTGCAGAAGACTCTGAGACCCTCGCATGGCTCAGCAACAAGACAGGAGGAGTCTGGGTCCCCAAATAAACACATGGAGGAAGGCCACCCATTACCCAGAAAAATCTGCATTGGACGCTTCAACAAACAAGAATTAAATTTCTTTTTTATTAAGCCACTGACAGTTTTGATTTTATTCATTACAGTAGCTAGAGTTACTCTGACAAACACAACAATTTATCCAACCAGTCCCCAAGTGTAAAAAACATTTAGTTTATTCCAGGTTGTCACCTGGGTAGCATGAATGTGCACATCCTTGAGCATATAGTGAGAAATCTCTGACATTACATGACTATCTCTTTGGAGTAAATTTCTAGAGGAGGATTGTTGTGTCAAAGTATGTGCATTTTTATCATATTTTATTAAGTGTAACAGATACAGAGAACCACAACTATTGTAAGCGTACACTTCAATGAACTTGCACAAAGTTAACCCACCTGTGTTTATGCAGTGTTAATCCTGATAGTACCAAATTTTCTCAGATGTTAATCCTTTTGAGTTCCCATTTATAAATACCTTGTACATCCGTCTACCGTAACACTTCTCTTACTCTCTATGTGGAGCACGTGGTCTTCCTTTTATTTATCTACCTAACCTGCCTGTATTGTGCCAGGTCTGAGCTGGGTCCCAGAGCTGTGGAAATTAATACAGTCTCTTCCTCACCAGCCGAGAGTTTCCTGGGCTCTATAATAATGATGGATTTTTCTTTTTAATCAAGGATGATCTTTCTGGAAATATATTGATGTAATTTTAGAATGGTAACTGTAGTTGACAATACTGTATTCTATACTTGAAAGTTTGCTAAGAGCACATCTTAAATGTTCTCACCACAGAAAAAAATAGTAATTATGTGAGGTCATGAAGGTGTCAGCTAATGCTACACTGCAATCATTTTGCAACATTTAAGTGCATCAGATCGACACATTGTACACCTCACACTTGCACAACGTTGTATCTCAATAAAAATGTTTCCAATCGCTAGGCTTTGAGGACTGGAAGTTAGAGTTCTAATTAAGCTGTAGGGTAGAGAGGACTCAGGATACGATGGAAGGGAAATACCTATTATACAGGAAGAGTGAAAACTGTGGGAAGCTAAAAGAAGGACAAGATGAAGAAGTCTAGCCAGGACTCCTGCTTCTCTGCCACTTCACCTCAAGGCTAAATGTAAGTGGAGATGGGTCACCTCAGAGACACCCAGATAGGGATGGGTGAATTTAGGGGCATCAAGGCTAAGGGTCGACTCCTCTCAACAAAAGCTCGCCTTCTGCTATTGCCACATCCAACATGGCATGGGAGCCGAGGATCAGAATCAGCAGAGGGAGATAACTAGGGGGCCTGAGAAAACTCTTCTGGGTTCCTGTAGCCTGGACATGGAAACCAGGAGCTCCTGTGTGGATGCCTGAGAGATGTGGAGCTTCCAAGAGGATTGCTGGACAAGCAAGAACCAAGGACTGGCTCAACCAGTAGACAAAACACCCCATCTGGAGTCCACACTTCACAGCTACAAGATCCCGTAAGCTGCCCCTACACCAACACCCAGATGCCATCTTGGGAGGAACTGCTCATTCTTCATACAGTATAAACTAGATTTCCCAAATATGACTAAACCAAGAACTGAGACACTGAGAACGCTAAGAACTGTCAATGTTTTCTTCGTCTATCCAGCAGGAGCTTATGTGGAAGATGAGAATTCTTAGCGAAACATTAAAAAATGGATTTGTTTTCCACATTGAGTTGTAGTTTGAGTAAATTTCATCCCTATTCCTACCATACTACCATTTAGGAAGTTCTTGTCACACAAACCAGGTGGCTCACAAAGTTACCTCTTTTGATTCAAGCTGCATGACATCCCTGTGGGATAGGAACCCTCATTATCTGTATTTCACAGCTGAGGAAACCGAAGATGAGAGGGGTTATGAGACTTGCCTGAGGTTACACAGCAAGTGCAAGGCACAAAGGAAAGAACCTGGAATGGGAACTAGGCGACCTGGTTGTTATCCCTAGTTCTGCCACTAACTAGCTCCTAGCAAGTGTTCAGCTGTGAGCCTCTGAACAAAAGAATCTCCTCTCCAGAAAACATCCTCCCACCACTTTGGGCATACGGATTCTCTTTGACCAACTTACGCCATGACTTTGATCCCAGCGGGCTTGATGTGGGCGTTTCACAGCTATATATACGACAACACCCTGTGTAGAAAGAAAACAAAAATATTGTGAACCACCAAGAGGCTGTTTGGGATCAACCTTAAAAATTATTGCTGGCGTGGCCTCAGGTTTGGTGATCCTGCATGAGAGACCCTGTTGAGTGACAAACATACATTATTTCGCATATTTCACAGCAACCATTCCTGCTTTTCTGCACTTTAGGTTTGCTTTTCATTTTGTTCGTATTGCCTTCAATTTATTTTCAATTGCAAAAATAGCTCCAGCTGGTTTTCAAAAACATACAATAAAACGTCCATTCTCAAAAGGAATGATATGTCCTCCAAAACAGTAAAATGTGGTTCTTGGGGAGAAATGAAAAAAAAAAATCTTACTCTTTTATGTATAAGATACATATAGATATACATGTAATATATAATTAGATATACACTATATCTGTAGTGTAAAAATTTCATGAGAGGGTGGGGCAATTAGTTTTTTGTGTGTGTGAGGAAGATTGGCCCTGAGCTAACATCTGTTGCCAATCTTCCTCTTTTTGCTTGAGGAAGATTTTTGCTGAGCTAACATCTGTGCCAATCTTCCTCTATTTCATGTGTGAAGCCACCACAGTGTGCCTTGATGAGCACTGCTAGGTCTGCACCCCGGATCTGAAACTGCAAACTCTGGGCCACCAAAGTGGAGCATGCAAACTTAACCACTAGGCCACCAGGCTGGTCCCACGATTAGTGTTTTAAAATATCTAAAAGGCAGTACAGTCCCCCAGCATTTAGCTCTTCTCCAACATCCACATCATCATCATCATCATCATCACTATCATCACCATCACCATCACCACCACCATCATCATCATCTCGTCATCCCTGTCATCACCATTACCACCATCATCATCATCACCACCGTCCTCATCATCACCATCATGATTATCACCACCACCATCATCATTCTCATC